>NC_056733.1:1139262739-1139432739 GCF_019279795.1 Protopterus annectens | reverse complement strand
GGCATGCTCAGCATAGCATAAACCAGCTAAAACACGTGTCCCGCAGCTAAATAAAGCTTAGCAGCATTAGACACACTCCCTTGCTTAGCTGAGCGGCGCACAAACAGGAGCAGCTGAGCTCCAATCCACTTAAACATGATGTGACACACCCCCTTTTGATGTCAGCTAAATCTTCTGTGGACACCAACATGGTTCAGGGACTACACCAACTTTATCTGCGCACACAGTAGCCCATTTTTGCTATTCAGTAACCCAAGCTCATTTGCATACTGATCTGTGCACACAACCTGGATACTTCACTATTCCAGGGCCTGCCTCCTTAGCAACCACTGAAATTTACCATTGTACATGCTGCTTGCAGGGACCTATAATGCATTATTCTCACATACGACTTGTTTTTGGATTTTCCAGTTTTTAATATATTTTTTTTTTACATAATGGCATGTTTGTGTGCCTATGAGAGACTCGCATATGTGATATGGCTATTAAAAAAATATATTTTTAATTATTTTGCATTATGTTTTGCATATACAGGACATAGTTTTGCACATATCACTCCCGAATATGCAATCCATGACCTTCCAAATGGGCTTTTACAGCCCCTGTTCAATTTTTCTTTCTTGTACATGGTAATTTTCTGTGTACACTTTGGTCATCATCATGGGGTCTGCACAACTACCTATCTGCTTGCTGGATTGCTCCAGCACCCTCATTTGACCTCATTTGCATGAAATTCACCTCCTTATGAGGTGATTTGCATTCCACGGACACTCCTGTGTCCGCATGCTCATGCACACCCCTGTGCTCTGTTTACTGGATTGCACAGCTGCCGGTTTCTGTGTTGGGGCTGTGCTGCTATGCCTACACAGAAAATCCATCTGTGTAGACTTTATTGAATTCCCCCAGTGTGTCTTCTTACAGTGCAAGGAGGACACATTTTTCTAGTACAGCTACACAAGTGTGTATCCGTTGGCACCACAAGAGTTCTAATTTTATAGGCTGTTCCTGGTAAAAGGGTAAATTTAGTCATTTGTGCTTTCAAACGGGGAGGGGGGGGTTACACCTATGCAAATTTTGAGTGTTATGATTTTGGACCCTCTGCTACAATTTTTGAAAGCTGAGAGATACGGAGGTATGGCTGGAAGCCTTGAATGGGATGAAACCCTTACTGCAATGGAGATGTCATAACTTTGCAGACTGGTGCAGAAGCAGGAAGAAATGGGCTAGAGTGGACCGGAGTGAGTGGTTAATGGCTCGCCCATCCTAAGAGGGGAAACATGGCACTGACTCACCACTTGATGATACCTAGCAGGGTACCAGCCTGCAGAGCATTCATTGCCAAGCACTGCAAAGCAATTAACAAGCCGAGAAGGTGTGTGTGTTTTTGTGCATGTGAGGAGGTAGGTAAACACACACCTTCCAGAAGTTGTCATGCTCTAGGAATGCAATGAAAGGAAAGAACTCTGGGGACAGGCTACTCCAAAGTATCACTAGCTGGCCTGCTCACTACAGTTCAACTCTTACCACTGGAGAAATAAATAAACCAAATGAGCTAACTGGGAAGGAACATGTGGAATGTGGCATTGCCATCTAGCCTGGGGATGACCGAATCTTGCTCTTGCAGAATAAATAGTCTCACAGGGTACTGTTAGCGAAGTAATTATGCAGAGTCCTGTGAGAATGGGAAGGAGGGGAAGGGGAATATTAGCTAAAACAGATAACGGAGGCAGTGTCGTTAAGCTTAGTCGAAGACAAACAAGTCCTTAAATCCTCCTTCGAGGACTTATAAAAAAAGTTGTTTCCTCTAACAATGAGAAGACTGGCATGTGACACAACAGCAGGAAGGACACAAGTCTGATTACCCACAATTCAATGAGTAGCACAGTTAGCAGAACATTGCACTGCATGACATAAATCTTCTTTCCCCAGGAAGTGAAGCAAACTTGGATTTTATTTATTTATGTGTAGTTATTAAACATGGCACAGCACTGACCCGCAAGGACAGTTTAAAAGCTGTGCACTCTCTGGATAAGTGACTCGCTAAGAATTGCACAGTAGGTAAATGGAGGCTGATTCAAACCTTGGACTAGAAGATGAAGCTTATTAACAGCTCACAGCCTTAATACTATGTGCTAACAGCTAATCAAGCTAATTATATCTACAGACAAAGCTGAGTATAAAAAATGTAAGGGTACAGAGAAAGCACACTACATGGGGGGAGGGGGGAATGAGGGAAGTTTTGCACCCACAAGGAAAATAAAAGAAACTATCAAGAATTTGTGTAAATGCTATTTTACACTTCTTGTTTTTATCTGGAGTGACATTCTTAATTATAACTCATGCACTGTCATCCTAAACGCCTAAAGGATCAAGTGGAAGTTTTTCATTTTTTTTTCTTTTTCTCTCCCTTCCTCTATCTGGCTGGCTACAACTGATCTTTCCCTTTCATTCCACTAATACAGGGATGACAGCGAATATCAGCTTGATGTCCTTAGAGGATATTTTTTGATGATTGCTTAATCTCACATATCTGCTCAAGAAGCAAAACCCTGGTGCACCATCTTCAAAGTGCATGCATGCTTCCGCAGATCTGTGATGATGGCAGTCAGGAACATAGCTCTTATCAATATGCAGCTTACTGTGACACCCACCCTTAAGTAAGTGCCAGCAGTGCAGGAGTCTGGGCTGCTTCTCTGTATCCTCCACACATGCGGGGTAGGTTTGGCATAATGGTTAAAGTTTTCACCACATAAACACAAGGTACAGGGTTTGATTCTGACAACAGGTTATTGGCTAGGCTTAAATGGTCCTTCGGAGCAGTTAAGATAACATTCACCTATGAATCTCTCCGAACCTCTAAAGATGGCCAAGATGATGTTTTCCTCCCCTACCACCTTCATTGGTCAGCTCCTTCATTGCCAGAGTTAGCACCTGCATAAAAATAAGTCCTCTCAGATAAGCTTAAATCTTTACTGAGTGGAAAAATGAAAAACAAGCATCCAGGTGTTAATGGCACTTCTAATCATACTGCACAGGTATGTCTGAACAAGAGTAACAGCTGCATTTAACTAACTTTATTACAATACAAAGTAACTGTTTGCAACGTGGAGTCTAAATGGAATAAATGTGATATGCTTACAATATGTGTAGTAAACTAAACACCTTATAGTAGTAATATAGTTGAAAGAAGAAATTTGGAACTGCATCTTATAAGAACAGAGCAACATGCACATTCAAACTGGGAGTGGTGAATGCTTAAATATTAATAACATGCTGCACTTTTCATTTTTACCTGTTCCATACCCAGGTGATTGTCATGTTCAAAACAACATACAAGAAATGAAGAGAATAAATGGTAGAACTGAAATGCAAAGAGCTTTGTAAAATCCAGTGTGGTATCCTCAGACACGGAATAACTGAAGGTACTGTATTTTATATCAAAGGATCTGCAGGATTCTAAAGAACCAAGTATAATAGTAAATGCTAAAGATTTTTTGTTCTTAAGAGTTTACAGTTCTGTCCTGCAGCTAGAAAGACTAATAGAGCCGCTGAGTGAAAAACAATGCTCTACAGGATATATAAATTAGAAAACAAGGAGAATTTATGCTGGATGACTCGTGACTTTTGTTTCAGTTTCATTTTGCAACATGCTGGCACTAATTTATTCAGTAACATCATACCTATTCAGGGGTCTATATCAGATAATCAAACTTTTAAAAGTTTGAACACCATATGGTCGAGACCATAGGTTCGAACTCTTAAAAGTTCGAAAGTCAAATAAAAACACAGAAAAAACTACCGGAAAGCTCAAGCAGGGGGGCAAGCCCCCCTGCACCTCCCACTTTATTAAAGTAGAGCCTTAGGTGCTGTGCAACATATTCTGATGCAAACAACAGAAAAACAAAGGCACAAAGTAGCTTAAATTAAAGACAGAAATATGCTCGGTGCTAAATTGGCTTTCTCCAACTGTCCATTGTTGTAATGACATCTGTAACACCAGTAAATGTATTAAGCACTATGGAACTGGATGGGTATTTTAATTATTTTTAATAGATTTGTAGTTTGGAAAAACCCAGAAAGTGGACAGTGTTGAGGTAAAACTATGTGTTTCTCTCAGTTGACTTCAGACAGCAAGCAGTAGAAATGTTGCTCTCAGCAGATTTAACTGGCAGTAGTTCTCAGTTATAATTTGCTATGTTTGGCGTCCGTTCTGAAGCAGAATTATTTTACTTACTGATATATTTATTTATTCTAGACAACATGGCTTCATTTTTCTGTGGGCAAACTGGTAATGGCAGCTAAACTCAGTACGGGTATTTCAGAAAAAAATGAATATTTGTGGACGGAAAGGAAATCTGAATCCATGTGATGCTATGCTAAACCAGTACTAGCATCCTCAGTTATTTCCTGAATTCCATCCACCTGATCCACACACACACACACACACACACACACACACACACACAGACACACACACACACACAGGGCAGGTTTGAAACATGGCTACACAAAGTCTAATTAATGCTTAGTTAAGGGTACAGTGAGATATCTCCTTACCAGTTCATTTGGCAGACCAGTTTGAAGCTTCTAGTTGACTACATACTCCCCAGCCATACACACATACTTCTAATAAACACTATCCGCGGTGGTGGTGGTGCTGCGGTAGCGTCGTCGCCTCACAGTAGGCTGTCTGGTTAGACTCTCAGTTAGAGCGTCTTCTGCGTGGAGACAAGCGTGAATGGGCGTACCTTCATTGAAGGTTGTGCGTCAGGGCTGGCAACTCGGTACGTAAAAATCAACTGCCAATCATTAGCGGACCGGAGTTCCGCTGTGGCGACCCCTAACCGGGAAAAGCCGAAAGTCACAACAACAACTGGGGCACTCTTACTCTACAGTCCTACATCACTCACACACACGCATGCACACAAATCACATAAAATACGTGCTTATCTCACCTTCCCATCTTTTCACAAGACAGTTCCGATTTAGGCAGTAGTGTCTTGTAAAAAGACCACTAAGTGGCAATTGTCCTATCTTAAGAACGCTACTGTTTTCCAACTTTACATTTAAAGTTGCATAAAAACATAACACTGTGTATAAAATAAGTTAAACATTTAAAACTGACTCTCTTGTTTTAGTTCAAAAATGAAAGCAAGCCATCCAGTTTGTTTGAAGCTGTGTTCACTCTGAAAAATCATATTTTCACTAAGAAATGTCCAACCTTTGGCATTGGAAAAGGTATTAGCCCTTGACTTATTCTGAAGAAGAACTAGCTATATTTAAAAAAAGTTCAGAATATGCAGAACAGTAGATTACAGTGACCAGCCCCAATATAGCCTTTTATTAAGGAAATGTAATATTGAGCAAAGGCTAGTTTCATATTCTTCTCATCCAATAAGACCCAGTGTATCACTTTGTTAATTCAGAGAAACACCTTTACTTGTATAGATCCAGAAATTGGAGAACAGAAATGGCTGAAGGTGTTTTGCAAGTCCTTACTTTGTTTCATTGGTGTTTGGTCCACATTTCTGATGCAAGTTCTCTTTATCTGAGATTTTGATTAGCCCTTTGTTTTATTACTGTTCTTGTGGAAAAAGACCCAGACATTTGCTTGCAGTGACCCTGGGACTAACAGTGAAAAAGCCCTAGCAAATCCACCTTGATGCTGCAGTTAGGATTTCAATCCAAAGCTTGAAGACCAGAATCTTTTTGGACTAACTGTCGCATTTACTAAGGAACGCTAATATTAAGAAATGGCTATTTTTGTATATGTGCCCTTTTCCACCAGGGTGGCAATATGACAAAGGGCTAATCAGTATTTCAAGAAAGAGAGCACATACCATAATCAGGATTACAAGAAAGAGAGCACATACCAGAAGTACGGACCAAGGCAAGCTGGGGTGGAGGCAGATCTGGATATTTTGTAGGATATGCTGCTAATAAGCATTCCCAGGGTAGGAAGCAGAAAAACAGAAGAACAGCATGTTTTGATAATAAACAAATGTAAAAGTGAAAAATGCTTACTTTGATCACCAGCTTTGTCAAAATGTTCCTAGATACATCTAAAAATTTCAAAGAAATTAAGCAAACAGTATTGGTTTGCTACTGGAAGTTTTTTTTTTTTTTTTTTTTTGAAAATATGGCCAGCAAGTCAGAAACTGTACTAAAAGTCTATGAAGTCTTGTCTTGTGCATGTTATTCAACATCTTTATGGATTAAGTATCTCTTTTTAATGGGGATAACTGTTGCCACAGTTATATAATCTACTTTTTCTATTTATAAATTGTAATGTATAGACTGGTCTTCTGTTTAATATTAGATAGGATTTTTTTGTTTGTTCTGCCAAAATGAGTAAGTACTGTTCATTGACTGGACAACACAGTTATTATCACCTGTGTTGTGTTGCACTCTCACACCTTAAACTTTTATTAGTTCATATCCCCCTGTGGAAAGACTGCACAGATTCAGCCAACAGGATATGTAAGGTCAAACTGTATACTGTTTTATGGAGCAGGATTTTTGCAAAATTCTCCTGTGAGCCTGACTACAAAATTGCTTTAAGACATCCACTGCAGCACGTAGAAATGTTTATCAGAATACTCTTACTGTTTGAATATGCACATATCATTGTCTACTTATGTACTGCACATAAAATGAACTAGAACCCATGCAGTCTGTGCAGGGAGACCATGGATGAGGCCTGTAACTGTGTTTCATGCCCTTGTGGTACAGCCTAGAGGATGTTCCTGCCATTCTTCTCTATAGCCTAGGAGCTGAAGTTCTGCTAGTGTGCTAAATTCTGTGTAAATGATTCTGATCAGGAGACATAATTTGTGTGCACTAGTCAGAAATCTAAAATTTCCTACATCTTTCAAAATTCATTGTGCAAGTCATACATAGGGTAACACAAATAGCTTGTATTTATTTATATTTGTTAACCGGGTAAACACTAAACCACATAGACCTCTGTCAGACTCAGCCTGGCTGTACTTTTGGTTAAGTGAATTTTTTCAAAGTAACAAAGTAGGTCAACAGAGGCAGAGGGAATCACACCACAACCTACAGCTAGCTGATCATTGACAGCTGATAACCTCAAACCTCTGTATTAACTGACAGAGAAATCAAAAACAATGATTTTTTTAAAACACGCTTTCCATATCAATAAGCACTTGGCTATGCTGAAAGTAGGCGGGTTTGTAGATGCAGGCAACTTACTTTCCACCAAATCACTGTTAAAAAGATGCTGTATGACAGCAATAAGCTAAAAAGGATTACCGTGACAAATGTCCATAAAGTTCTGTACTTCCATCTGGCTAGTCATGGTTACTGTGAACTTCAGTTTGAGTAAAACAAGTTTTGATACATTATGTTGACAATTTTTGTCATAATTATACATCTCAGGTTGACAATTTTTGTCATAATCATACATCTCAGGTGGACACTTGTGTGAAACAAGTTGAACTACATTACTGTGGTCAACTTTATTTTATCACAATTGACTGTACACAGTCAGCAGTGTTGGTATAACTGGTGGTTACATGACAGTCTGTGGATGAATGTGACAGATTCCCTTGTTGTGTTTCATCACAGCTACACAGTCATTCATTTACTCTGACAGGGTTACTGTATGTTTCTGTGAAACAAGTTGAAATACGTTACTCTTTTTATTATGTTTTGTCACAACCTGAGAGCTGAGGTGCACACAGTGTCTACAGCTGGTACATACAGATTCAGTCTCTGAATGAAAGTGACTGACCCTGCTGTTATTTTAATGCAGTCAAAGAATCATCAATTTGGCTTGACAGGGCTAGTGTGAGTAAGAATGAAATTATTTACTGGAGCAGAGCACTGATCAGTTCTGACCAATTTCAGTCACAGCCCAGGGTTAAAATACAATCAGTGTTAGAATGATTACACAAAAGGGACCTGCAGTGAAGTTAAAATGAATATAAGGTTCATGTATCATGAAGTTTAAATGAATATATCACAAAATGAGTATACATTACAATATGTACACAAAGACTTGGATAAGCATCAAGGTAGGTGAATTAAAAGAAGAACCATATTTTGTTTTTTTTTTTCAAAAGTAGGTTAGATATAGTAGAGGAGATAGACAGGAAAGTAGAGAACATGTTTAGTTTGTGTCCTGAAGAAGTGCAGGTGGGTTTTGCTTGATTACTTGCACATGATTTTAGATGTTCTCAGAATATGGGATTAGAGGTGAAGTTTAAGTTGTGATAGTGGTATTCCCACAGTTTGCAAGCATGTTTATAAGTATATGGTTTGGATTAAGGAAGTTGCATTAGAGGACAAGACTGGCTAAGGTTTCGGAGTTGTATGCTAAGGCAAGTCTTACTAGTTTAGAAGTTGTTGGGGGGAGAGTGCTCATGTAGGAGCTTGAACAATTGAGAGCCTAAGATAAGGACTGCACTTTGGTCAGCTGGAAGTAATTTTGCTTTTTTTCTAGAGTAATGCAGTGCTGCTCCTTTCCTGAGGAGGAAATGATGAATATATAGATTTTGTTTGATATAGTTTTGAGGCAGAGAAATTTTTGACAGAGGCTGCTGCAACATAAAGTAGTCTGAATTCAAGCTGAGGGAGGATTCCTTTCCAATTGCTGAACTACTTGAGTAGGAGAGAAAGGGTGATATTTTGTGCCCAGAAAAGGAAGGAGTTTATCTTTTTTACACATCTTATCCAGATATAAACTGGAGGTGAAAGAGGAGTCTAACCTAAGCCAAAGACATTTTAAAGGAACTTGTTTTAAAGGAGTATTACTGTGGTCAAAACACATTAAAGAATTTGTGGATCTGATCAGTCTGTGTATGACCAAATACCATATTTTTGTATAAGATGCGTATAACTTTTTTCTTCTCAACAGATTGGAAAACGTACTAGAAGTGTGATTATACATCCTGTTGTAGTGAACCAAAAAAAAGAGAAGAAAACTCCCAAAAAATCAAAACACGCTAACACTGCAGACACTCCCAACTAAAACTCAAAACGACCACTTACTAAATAAATAAATTTGATGACAAAACAACATAATAAGCGCTCTTGTTTTATTACATTTTAAAACTTCAACAGATCATTAATTCAAATATAAAACCACACATTTTTAAGTTTTTCACTTAAAACATCATAGCCAAGACCCCAGCTATTCAACAAATTTAAAGAGATATTACTCAGTTCTCAATAAAATATATACCTAAACAAGACAAAACAAGTAATATATTAATGTATTACATTTATGTTTATTTTAACATCACCTGTAAAATGTTTTTAATTTCAACAAAAAACGAATGGGTATCGGATTGTTTAAACTTGGCCACACACTAGCGTTCAATAATAGCTTTGTTTGCATTTGTCATTTCTATTTCATCTGCTTGTTTTTTTCACAAGCTTAACTGCATCTGACACAAGTCATAAAATGACTCAAGTTTATACAACACAATGTACTTTTGCCATGGATTAATGCTTTGAAAAGTGGTTTCTCAAGGAGGTGTACAAGAAACATCTGAATTATACTTAATGTTCACCCAGCTGTGAATATGTAATGCATGAGGAAGATGCAATTTGCCATCTTAACAGTGCTTCTCACTAGGCTGAGTCAGTGTAGCACTCAAAAGGTAGCATGCCTGTCTTTGATGCTGACAGATCAGAAGACCACTGGTTTTATGCACATACCATGTGTCTAGATTCATTTTCACAGAGTGATATTGTAATGCAGCACATGAGGATGCTATACTCCTGAGCAAACCATCCACTGCAACAGACATAAACCATGGTGCCATTTGCCTAAGTGGGTGGTAGTTCTAGTGGATATAAAAAAATGTATGATAAAAGTTATATAAAATTACTTATTTCTGATTTGCCTTCATGTTAAAAAAAAACGATGTCTTGAGGAGACATAGTGGAAACATCTAAATCGTACTGTATGTTATTCCTTGTTTTTTTTTTTTCTAGTTTTGTAATCGCAACCTGAAGGGAAGATACCATGCTTTCATCAGACTGCTGTCCCCTAAACTAAGTCAATGTTAGAGACTCAACAGATAACACACTCACCTTTGTTAACTGCAAGCCAGTCCTAATCCCACACCTGGTGCTTGCATTTATTTTTCTTCCAATATTAACACTACAGTGGGAATACTGCACTCCTGAATGCCATCTTTCAGATGGGGCTTTAAACCAAAGTCCATCCATTGGAGTTTGTTTGCTCGGGTGGATGTCAAAGAACCTGTGACTTTAAAAATATGTAGGGATTTGTATTAAAATATTTCCCACAATAATCAGATACTATGTGAGCATTTTTCTGATCAAACTAAATCAAACAGAAAAAAACCCTCAAAATCTATATATCCACATATTTACTGAAAATTTTGACTCTCTTCTCTTATACAGTACTACCTTATAATTTACAGTTTGTCTGCATTTGTACCTTTTTACAGCATCTTTTTTGTTTTCATTCATAACTATATAAAACATTTCAGATCTGTCAGCCCAAACTAACCAGTCTGTCCAACTATTCATTTTTCATTAGCCACACACTGAAAAAAATAAGCCTAAAAGCAATTACTGGGAATGCAATTCAAAAGTCCTTTGAGAAGGCTAGCCCATTTTCCCAAGTGCCCCAGAGCACTGTCTGGTTAAGTGCGTTGCTTACTGTCACACAGTAGGCAAATGGAGGCTGAGGGTATCAAACCCCAGATGACAGGATTCAGCCTGTTAACCACTCGTATACTTAATCTTCTTCACTAACTACCAGACTAATGTATTTCATTCTTTCCCTTAACAAATTTTCCAACACAGGTGCATTTACACCCAACCCCCCCCCCCAAAAAAAAATACCCATTTACAATAAAAAAAAAAAAAGATATTCTAAAGTTCCTCCCTCCCAGGACACATTTCAGATACAACCTTTCATTAAATACTGCATACTTCCCTTGCCCTTTCACTGGCAACTTGTCCTACCTTCCAAACAAAGTCACCCAAAGACATATCCCTTCCACCTTGTTTAAGCCTTCTTAACAGGATCTTTCTATATTCCTCAGCTATTTCTTCCCAAGCTTGTATCCAATAATAGTTTTTCAGCTATCATATATCAGTTTTTTTTTCTCTCTGTTAAATTCAAAGTCCATACATTTTCCAGCTATACAACTTTGTGAAATAATATTCCAACATCTTCCACCTGACCTCTTTCTGTTCTAACTTCTTAGTGCTTGCCACAAGCTATCCTATTTCATACTTGTGACAGCCCGCCTGAAGCTCCTTCACTTTATGTACACACTGGCAAATTACCATGTATATGAAGTGATGGAGGATGCACTCTACAGGTTTGACCACCTTTAACCCTCTTATTTCCAAATCTTTATACAGGATCCCTCTTTGAATTGGGTTAAATCTATTTCCCCTATATTACACTAAAATATTCAATATGCCTATACTTCTAAAATCTCTGGCAAAGGATAGCAACCTTCCCCAATAGATTGTCTTTCCCATTAAAATGATTTGTATTAAATAAACCTCATTTTGATGCATCACTTCTTAGGCCTTCCATATTTTAACAATTTTCTTTTGCTTGGTCTGCAATATCTCTCCACTCATCCATATTTAGTTTCTAAAATTTCTATACATTCCGTATTGAATTTAATAATCCCTTCTGTCTTATTTCTAGCACATCTGCTATGCTTCTCTGAATTTATCTCAAAACTCACTTTATCTAGTTCTTCTTCCACCTCTTCTATCACTCGTCTCTGGATTATGTACTCTTAACCAATACAATCAAACTGTCTGTATAGCTCATAGCTACTGGTAAACTAATTTCTTCTCCTCCATTATGTCTTAATTTTAGACTCCTCTTCAAGACTTGTCACCACATTCAATATGACCACAAAATAAGTCGACTCAATTGACACCCTTGTCTTGTGCACTTTTTCATTTTCATACTTATTCCCACTTTTCGATTTACAAAAGTTTGTCATCCAAGAGTTTTCATACACTTTAGTAACAACATTTACATACTTCCTCCCAAACCCATAATGCCTTAAGATACCTATCACATTAAATTTCATCAAAGTTTGTAACTGCTAATCTTCGTAAACTCTACACATCTGATATGTTACCTCATCCACCTTTGGAGACCCTTTGAACTTAATTTTCTTCAATATCTGCTTAACTTCTTACACTTCTGTTTGTCTACCAATGTTTTCCAACTCTTTCTGTTACAGTTTAGATAAACTCACACACTAGAATGTTATTTTCTCCACAACACTGAAAAGTCTTTTCCCAAGTACCGTTTCACAACCCTCATTATCTGATCTTACCCACATTCTTCTTTACTATCATTATAATATCCATTACATCATTATTCCTCTTGAAATTCTTTCATATATTGACACCTCATACTTTCTCTCTTCAATCATTCGTTCAACATGGAGAGTTTTCATATACATCCTGTTATACTACATTTGTGATTTTTGCTGGTTCATAGTTGGTTCATAGATTAGTACTAGGCTAATTGCCCTTTTTGGGCCATTTGAAGCCTAGCCAGTTACCCCATGTGAGAATCAAACCCTCCACCTTGTGTCTTTAAGGTAAACACCTTAACAATGATGTCATCCGAATCACCTCAAACAATCTTTTTCCCAAATCATATTCATTATTTTTGTGAGAGGGCTAATATACTTTTTCCCCTGCACATGGCTCAAACCCCTCATAAGCAGAGCATAGACATATGTCATTCTGCAACATGAATATGGATACTTTTGCATTATACTTAAAGCAAGCATCATGGGCATTTACTGGAAAGGCTCACCCAGACTCTGCTACAGTTTGCTGTGAGGGAAAGGTTAGTTAGCTTTTTATTTGTTGCATTTTGTATTACTTTATTGCCTTTTTCTATTCTATATACTGTGATTTGTTTTCTTTACACTGCATTTTACTTGCATTCTGTTTTTAACTGCATATTAAAACTTGAAAAGAGACCACAGCTCTGTCTCTTGTGAGTCAGACAGAAATTTTTCTCACCCTCCCACCCAGCTACTGTTGTGTTCTTAAACACCACTGTCTTTCTAGTTGCCTGTCCCTTATGTTAATTTGACCATATATCTCATTTCCTCTCTGTTTTTACTGGCTGGCATGAGTAAGCACAAAATTATCCTTTTGTGACATCACTCCCCTTCAACTATATAAATTTATTGGCCATCCCACTGTATTCCACAGTGCCAGAATACAAACGTGACCACCCCCTTTCAATCTATCTTGCTGTTTTAAAAATAGTGACCCTCCACTAAAACTTAACTTTTTAGACAGGCAAAACTTAAGTTACCTACTTTCACATCTAACTCCTAGTGCACACTGCAGTGTTTAGGATAAACTATTTTTTTCATCTTACCTTTAAGCATCTATTGCAAGACCACCAGTTATTGGAGAGGCCACATTCTGCCTCTCAGTAGTCATCTTGGGATTAGTGCTTCTGTTTTCTCCTGGTGAGAGAAGGAGTGCAGTTTCATTATTTCCTGGAGACTGCTGATCACCAGAAAGCTCAATAACTGCTTTATAGGTGACAGCTTGGAATCTGTGCTTATACTCTGATCCTGGTGAGAGTAGGAGCAGAGTGCATTGATTCCTAACTGTTTCTGGTTGGAGAGGGAGTGTCTGTGCTTAACATATGCAATTGGTCTGGTTGCTATTTGAAGCATCTACCAGGAAAAGGCTACAAGCCTGCAGACCCTTGCATCATCTGGGACAAGACTGTGGATCACCAAACAGGCCATGGCTTGCTTCTCTTCTTAGGATTGGTGCTAACATTTTGCTTCTGGTGAGAGAAGAACCAAAGGAGTATTTCATCCTAACACAGTGAAGCTGTGCTGAGACCAGCATTACTAGGAGCCAGGTAGTAGCCATTCATGCAACTCCCCTATTTTTATCATTCTTCACAAGATAATTCTTTATTTTTCAGTAAGTACTGCTTTATTTATTTTTAACTTCAGAATATCTGCCTAAATGCTTCATTCTTAAATTTGAGGGTCTACGTATTAGTTTCCCCTCAAGTGTTTGGCAGTGCTATGCACAGACTCTAACATCTTTCCTGTAAAAGGAATATATAAGGAAATGGCTCCAGTACTTACTAATAATGACCATCATTACTTGCATGTCTAAAGGTTAGTTCCCTGTGCTTTCTCCTATTAACTTGGTGAATTTGGGCATTCTAAGGCAGTGTAGCAACTGCCTCAAGTACCCAGACAACCCTCTCCTCTTACCTCCCAATATGCAGACCTGTGAGAGATGCACTTACATATCCAAACTGGAAGTCATGCACTCAAGCCAAGACCGGAATAGCTGGCCAAGAGGAGAAGGCCAACACATGCACCACACCACATGCAACACATAGCCCTCCAGGACACCCACCGTCACAGCTTTCACATAAAAACACAAACCACACACCCACCTTCATGGAGGCTCTCAATAGAAATCTACCCAACCAGCAGAGACCTCCAAGGCAGAAATGCACTCGATCACCACAACACAGCACAAACCACAAGACACACAGCTCACCTACACAGTATGCCTCTCAACCTAAGCCTCTAAAGCAAAACAGCTTGCCCAATACACTAATCATAGCTGACTCGATAGTGAGGCACACTGATGTCCTACTCACTAGGTTGAATAAGGAGAAGGTAACAGTCAGCTGTCTATCAGGTGCCAGAATCTGACACACAACACACCCACTCAGGTCACTCCACAACAAGTACAAGTACGACTCTGGCACTGTCCATGTGGGTGTGAACGACCTGAGATGCACCTCCCTAGACTACATGAAAGGAGACATGCAGGAGCTCTGGGATTATGTGGCCCAGGCAGGTATGACCCTAGCCCTGAGCAGCATCTTACCATCGCCCAGAATGATACCACAGTACAAGCAGAAAATGATTGACTTCAACCATTGACTAAGTTTCTGGTGTCATTCTAATGGGATCCAGTTTCATCAGGCAAAAACAGTCTCAATTAAGTATCTTCTTTGAAACCAGAACTTAACTATTTACAATACAGTGTTAGATGAAGTAGATGGAACAAAGAAACTCCATCAGGTTACAGTGCAAAGACAGAAATATAAAAAAGATAGTCAGACACCTTTCATAAGGGATGCCAGCAACAATCTGCTCATCTGTCCACAGGACATAAAAGACAGCTGAAAGAACTATTTCCAACAGCTTCTGATTGAAGAAAACCCCACAGAAGCTGTACTGCCCCAGACACAGGCTACAAGGAGGAGCTCACCCTAAAACAAGTCAAAACAGCACTGAGGAAAATGAAATCAGGGAAAGCAGCAGGCTCAGATAAGGTCACAGCAGATATGATTAAGATGGTGGGGAGGAATAGCTCTAGAGGGTACTTATAGCAGTATGGAGAGAAAGGCATATCCCAGTGTAGAAGAACAAAGGGGACATCCACAACTGTAGGCAGAGCAGAGGTATCAACGTCTTGTCACATTGCATGAAAGTTAGAGAGGCCGAGTGATAAATGAATACACAGAGTAGTAGAAAGTAAGATGGGAGATGAACAGTTTGGATTCAGATCAGGATGCAGTATGAGCAACCCAATGTCTGTAGTGAGACAGCTAACTGAAAAGAAGCTAAAGATGAGGAAAGAGTCCAACTGGGCATTCCTAGACTTAGAAAAAAACATATGCCAAGGTCCCTTGAAAATGGATTTGGACAGTCCTGTGGTTGTTCAAAGTCCTATAATCATTGCTAGAATTAGTGCAGACTACATATAAAGGCTCAATAACTCAAGTACAAACAGTGTTTGGTATCATAAAAAAAGGTCCAAGTGGGAGTGGATGTACATCAAGAGTTCAGTTCTGAGCCCACTGTTATTCATTCTGATAATGGACTACATTAGCAAACAGGTCGGATGAGACACACTTGTATTTAGACAATGTGTGGTATTACAGGCAACCCTATGCAAGCAAAGGATAGGGAAATGGAATGGAAAACTGAAGGCTCATGAGATGAAACAGAGTACAGCCAAGACAGATGAAATGACAGCAAGTGGGGAAATCAGAAGAAGCTAAGAATTGAGATAGAAGGTAACCAGTGAACTAGGTAAACAGCTTCAAGTATTTGGGAGGGGTGATTGAGAAGAAAGGAAGTCTGAATGAATAGGTGAAAGCTAGAATCAAAGGGGCTGTAGTGAACTGGCACAGTGTCAAGGGTAGTGTGTGACAGAAGAATGCCTAAGAAACTGAGAAGTAAAGTGTACAAAACAGTGGTGCAACCAGTACTACTATATGGTACAGACACCTGGGAACTAAAGGGATAGCAGATGGTGAAGTTAGAGGTGATGGAAATGAAGGCATGACTGTTAAAGAAGGTAGAAAAGTGGCACTGAATTGAGAGAAAGAGATGGTAACAGTTGACATGACCCCCGACCCCATGCAGAAAATGGTGGGAAGGACGGGTTGATAATGAACAGGATGATTAATAACCCAAGTCATCAGACACTGGTCTTGAAGAACCTCCAAAAGGAATGGAGTATTTAACGTAAGATTTATGGTCTTGCATGTACGTACTGCATTCGATGGAAATTTGCACACCTGCTTGTGGACTAAAGGTAATTCAAACAATATAAGACACCGTCACATGAAATACATACCGACTTTTGAAGTCAAACAGGGTAGTAGACTCACCACAGCCAGCTTGCAGTATGATGATTATTACAGTTTATTTTTATATTAGAATATGGCTAATTTTAATTGCAAAGATGCCTACCTGTGGCATAAAAAGGGCAAAAGGAAGGAAGTTATTAATCCTGTAGATGAGAATATCAGATTTCTGAGCATATAATTTAAATACATTTGAAAAAACTGTACTTGTGAAAAATGCCAGCATTTATAAGACTTATTTCTCCCTCACTCGCTTACGTGTGTTCTGGACGTTGGGCATCTGGAGCACATAACACATCACCTTCCACTTGGTAGAGGACACAATATTCTGTTCATCAGTTTTCAAGCTACAGTCTAACGAGAAAGTGATAACAGTGTGCTAATCAATTTATCATAATTGCAACAGCTGGTGCATTTGATCTACTTCGGTCTGACTCAAAACTCTGAAGACCAGCACATTACTAGAGTGCTTTAAAAGATTCTAGGCTTTTTAAATGTCTTTCTGACAAGGGACATTAGCATAAAACAGCGCTATTTACTTGATTGCATGCCTCATACCATACAGAGAACGGCAAAGAGCACAGTATTTTTTTTAACAACTTTTTGATTAACTCATCAAATCTGACAGCTCTTGTAGGTAGACAGGTAACACTGTTTTGTAATATGTTAATAAGCAGCTGCCTATATTCAGACCTCTGTACTCCTGCTGACTGTTACAGGGTCACCAATAAGTACTAGGCAATCAGTCTGTACACCATTCCAAGCATAGCTAATAACCCATATTCAAAAGTTTCCACCATAGCTCTCAAACTCTTAGCACAAAATATCTGGACAAAACCAAAAATAACATGGGTACAAAGCCCCAAAAATAGGGGCAAATTTTAAATACTGCTCTTATAAGCTTAGAAAGTTAAAATACACGAAAATGGAAGGTGCAAACCAAAACTAATAAACAAAACAAATGCATCAAGACCTCAGCGTAAGTGCAAATAATTGGGCTAAAGTCCACAAAGTATACAGGCACAGCAATAGCAGCTTGTTCCAGCCAAAATGTAGTTTATTGGGCTAAAATCCAAAAGGTACACAAGCACAACAGTAGCAGCCTCCATGTAAAGATTTTTTTATTTTCCTAAGGAAGTCCCAGCAATCCTTTAAAATATTTTTGTTTTCATTCACCAACTGCTTGATCTTAAGGTCTATGTACTTAGCTAGGGGTGCTGTTACTGATCCTTCAGAGGAAACTATAGGTCTAAGGGGGGGATCCACCAAGTCCTTATGTACTTTAGGGATCCCAAAAATTGATGGTATTCTAGGTTTTTCCACATGTAAAAATTTATAAAAGTTTTCAAGTCAATCCACCCCTCCAACAATAGATCATTTAATAAAACATATATTCTTTTGTATGCAACATTGATCTCATTAATGGAAGTAGCACTATATTTTTCAGTGTCATTCAAAATATTTAACATCTTACCCTCATAAATATTACGATCCATAAAAACACCCCCCCCCCCGCCTTTGTCGGGTTTCATAACCCGAACATCTCTATCTTTACTCAAGGTCACAAGAATGTCCTCCTCTCTGGTGGTAAGGTTAGGACGCACAAAATCTTTCCTCAAAGAATTCCTTAATTCATTTTCTAATGTTAATTCAAAGTTCTTCAACTGAGGGTGCAGTGGAGGGTTAAAAGTACTCTTACGGGTCAAACAGTTAACACCAGGAACAATGCGTTTCCCTTTGAAAAATATTTCCAAATTTTTCTTCCTGATGAACAATTTGATATCCACCAGTAATTTGAAAATATTAGTCCTGCGTTGTGGTATAAAACCAAAACCTTTAGAAAATAACTCAAAATGAGCCCTAGTAGGTATAATATGAGAGTAGTTAAATATGTTGAAATTATTTAAAGTCCATTTGTTACCATCACTTAAAATTTCCTCCAATGGTCCCATTGTTTGTCTCATTTTAAGTGATGGTAACAAATGGACTTTAAATAATTTCAACATAATTAACTACTCTCATATTACACCTACTAGGGCTCATTTTGAGTTATTTTCTAAAGGCTTTGGTTTTATACCACAACGCAGGACTAATATTTTCAAATTACTGGTGGATATCAAATTGTTCATCAGGAAGAAAAATTTGGAAATATTTTTCAAAGGGAAACACATTGTTCCTGGTGTTAACTGTTTGAAGGTGCAAACTTTTAACCCTCCACTGCACCCTCAATTGAAGAACTTTGAATTAACATTAGAAAATGAATTAAGGAATTCTTTGAGGAAAGATTTTGTGCGTCCTAACCTTACCACCAGAGAGGAGGACATTCTTGTGACCTTGAGTAAAGATAGAGATGTTCGGGTTATGAAACCCGACAAATGTGGGGGGGTTGTTTTTATGGATCATAATATTTATGAGGGTAAGATGTTAAATATTTTGAATGACATTGAAAAATATAGTGCTACTTCCATTAATGAGATCAATGTTGCATACAAAAGAATATATGCTTTAGTAAATGATCTATTGTTGGAGGGGTCGATTGACTTGAAAACTTATAAATTTTTACATGTGGAAAAACCTAGAATACCATAAATTTTTGGGATCCCTAAAGTACATAAGGACTTGGTGGATCCCCCCCTTAGACTTAGTTTCCTCTGAAGGATCAGTAACAGCACCCCTAGCTAAGTGCATAGACCTTAACATCAAGCAGTTGGTTAATGAAAACAAAAATATTTTAAAGGATTCCTGGGACTTCCTTAGGAAAATAAAAAATTCTTTACATGGAGGCTGCTACTGTTGTGCTTGTGTACCTTTTGGATTTTAGCCCAATAAACTGCATTTTGGCTGGAACAAGCTGCTATTGCTGTGCCTGTATACTTTGTGGACTTTAGCCCAATTATTTGCACTTACGCTGAGGTCTTGGTGCATTTGTTTTGTTTATAAGCTTAGAAAGTTGTTAGAATAAAAGGTCTTATGTTACCATGTGTTTTCTGAAGGATATGAAGTCTGAAACTCAATTGACTGCCATTATTTAGAAAATTCAGGCCTCACTGATTCGTCATAAAAATCCAGAAAACCACAAATTTTATGAGGAAGAGACCAAAAATATGAGTCAAAATCTGGACATTCTGTGAAAATCTGGACAGTTGAAAGGTATGGTTCCCACCAGCCTCAACAAAAGCAATACAAGACAAATCAGGGGGATATTTTGAGGCAACCAATCCAATTATCTAGATGTACATTGAAGGTGGGAAGGACTTGACATTTAGTTGAAGTTTGTTGCAGAGGTGAGGAATATGTTGGGATATGAGTCTATTACATCATGTCTTATGTCACATATTTATATGAAGGTCTAGTCCCTTTAACTGGGTATTTCAGAAATATTTGTCGATCCTCACAAAAGTATCTATAAGAAAGGAGGGCAGAAAGAAGGTTGTCAGTCTGTCGTGATAACCAATATTTTTTATGCCACTGAACTTTTTAGTTAATAATGTCTTGAGTTTTATCAAGTTGACTCATACATTCGGACAAATATGCCAAAAGGGGCATTGTTTGTGTCTTTCGGCTTTTCCCGGTTAGGGGTCGCCACAGCGGAACTCCAGTCTGCTAATGATTGGCAGTTGATTTTTACGTACCGGCTTGCCAGACCTGACGCACAACCTTCAACGAAGGTACACCCATTCACGCATGTCTCCATGCAGAAGACGCTCTAGCTGAGAATCGAACCGGACAGCATCTTACTGTGAGGCGACAACACTATCGCAGCACCAGAAGGGACATTATATTCAAATATCGTCTGATAAAATAAGAGTAAACGGTAATAATTACTATTTCTTTGGCTCTAGATGCTTTAAAAACTGTATGAGCCAGACAGAAGACTTTCCAAACTACTGTGGAGACATTATAGTCAAAAGATAAAGGCTTATCAACAAGAATGCCTAGAGCAGTATGGGAAAGTGCTTTGCTCACTAAAATTAACTATACCACATTTCTCACATTCAGTCTTACACCACTGCACCAATTGCTAACAATGTCTAACCAATCTAGGACCAACTGTGAGTCAGTGGAAGATCAAACAAGTCCTCTAATTTTACAGTCATCTGCTAACTTAGATAACCATAATTGCTATCTAGTGCTTCTATGACTTTTTCAAAAAAATTACTGAAGTTAGAGACAAACCCTTCTTCTGATAATGCCAAACTGCTGAGGGTAGAGTCACCACCTTTTCAGATGTCTGAAGTGGGACATTTCTTACAGATACATGACATTTCACAGGATAAATAATACCCACAAGTTCACACTTGTAGAATTTGGGATGTTTCTGTTGCTTCATATCATATTAAGGTTAAGGTATTTTAGATACAAAATATTTGTTTTATGCAACTACTAGAGGAAACTTAGGAAATGTTTTTTGTCTTCAAACCTCAGGACATTTGCCATTTAATTTTAGGACACAACTCCTTACACAGGAATTGTCATGCCTAAAAATGGACCAGTGGTAACCCTAAATGAGGGGTCCAGGGTTAACAGATACTCAGTGTCCAGACTAATGAGTTCTCACATAAAATGATCCATAGCTTTGCATATGAGGCTAGTGAGACTAACGGGTCTATAGTTACCAGTAGTGCCACTCTTGTGTAACAACATTAAAATGACTGTTTTCCAAACTTCAGGAATGTCACCGACAGAGTAGCTTGGATTAAACAGGTAAAGCTAGGATTCAAACAGGTCACATATTTGGTACTGATAAACAAGCAACCCAGTGCATTACCTGGGCTTATAGACAAGGTGCTCTCAGCTTTTGGGAGGTCTAACATGAACTTGTTCCCTAGCATTACCTGGGCTTATGGATGAGGTGCTCTCAGCTTTTGGGAATGCTGACAGGAACTTGTTCTATAGTGCATTACATGGGCTCATGGATGAGGTGTTCTCAGTTTTTGGAATGGCTGACAGGAACTTGATCTGTACTGCATTACCTGGGCTCATGGATGAGGTACTCTCACCTTTTGGGAGGGCTGACAGGAACTTGTTCCCTAGTGCATTACCAGGGCTCATGGATGAGGTGTTATCAGCTTTAGGGAGGGCTAACAGGACTTGTTCCATAGTAATTAAAGGGCAAGAATGTGACTGTGGAATAGCATTGATTGTGGGTGGAGTAAAAATTACATTAAGTTCGTCAGCTGGAATATTAGTTATTTCCTTTGGATAACAGTATGTGGAATTATTGTGAATTAGCTCCAAACATTATTGCGCATTAGTTCTGAACATCCTGACATAAAGAAAGATTTGTAGTTATTTTTGGTTTTATAGCTATTTAAGTTTATGCTCAGCTTTAAGCTTCCTAATGGTTCCCTTAAGCTCATTACTAGAGTGATTAAGGTAAGAAGAACGAGACTTTTCATATGCTTAAGTAATTTATTTGTATTATATAATTTATTTATACTGGCATTCTGTTCTTTTTAAATTTCTCATTACATGTGATGCAGATATTGACTGCCTTATCACTATAACTATTCAAGCGTGAGAAGTCAGAGCCATAGGTAGAAACTTTTGCAACGCGATACACTGGAAGAAGATTATAATGTAATTTATTTAGGTTATCAAGCAACTCAAGAAGGTTTGCTTTTGAAAAGTCCATAAATGCAGAGGTATTTGCTGGGAAAGTACCACCAGTTATAATGGAAAAGATCACTGATTTATCTAACACACTGTTGTTAAATTTACCTCCGGTGACTACAGCATTGCCCCCAACCAAAGCAAACTAACGTGGCCCAAGATTAAAACCTCTTTTTTGAGAGAGATACCAGGGAAATTTCCTTTTCGAAAATTACTTCCACAGCCCGGAATCTTTTATTCAGGGATATCAGAAACAAAAATAACTTTCTTAGTTTCAGAATCAGATAGCTGACCACTTAAAATTAGTATGTTAACTCCAGGGGGTCTATATCACTTTGTTGAATGAACTATTTATTGAATACATCTTTGTTGAACTTTATTCAGTGACTTTTAGTCCATCAAATGCTCCTTTTAGTGAACTGTTTCCCACGGGAAAAAATTAGTCGGCCAACCTAGCGAACATCACAAAAAACACAAAATGTAAAACCCATCCAGGTGGGGGGTTGCACCCCCACACCCCCCCAACTAAATATACCACCTCTGAGATTGCACTACAGTGGGGAAAAGGGCAAACCCCTAATGATGGCCAACTAGTTTTTCTACCTGGGAAAAAATACCTGCTAAAACAAGCATTCAATGGATTAAAATTTGCTGAATAAAATGAAATGAAGAGGTATTCGATAAATAGTCTGTTCGACAAACTGATAGGTACCCAGCTGCAGGAGCTACTGGATAAAATCTTATGTAGGTACTACCACTGCAAGCCATAAAAATGATATATAAAATAAGGTACATGTACTGTGCTGCACTCATGTTAATGATTCTCCGGGTAAATAAATGTCAGTTGATTCCTGTGCTTGACCGCTTCCTGTAAATGTGCCAACTGCCCACCGCATTGGTGAAAAGGGTCTTCAGCCTAGCCCATCTGCCCACGTTTGTGAATTAATTAATAAACAAATACATTTGTAAGCATTTCTTAATTCATTCTTCAAAGGGTTATTATAAGTACTTTACATGTGATTGTGCTTGTAGACAATCCAATGACCACAATACTATCCTCAGCACAGGAAATCTAAAAGTGCGAATTGTGGACACACATACTAAGCCTGAGAATGTGGTAACTCAGATAATGTCCCCTTAAGATAAGGTGTTGTAAGTAGCAGGAGGCATGGGGACACCATCCCCACATCCAGGGTGAAGTTCCTCTGGAAAAAAATACTTTAAAGGTGTAACAGCAAGGTTTAGAATTTGTGGTTTCCTGTTTGAGTTTCAGTTTCTTTTTTTCAAGTGTCAGGAATTGCAAGTTTCCATATTATACCAGCAGATCCCAAAAGTAGATTTAAAGCTTGGACAATATGAGAGACTTTTTCAGATTACACAATGAAATGTTATCTTAATAAAAAGCCTGTTCACTTTCTTTCTTCTTCACATACTGACTGGCAAAGTAGCTGAAATAATCAAGACAAATTTTGACTGGGCGGTAACATTGAGATCTGTCATGAAGTCAGAACCTGAACACACTGAACTTTTTAAAATTAATTTATATCTGTAGTCTTAGAAATCCTGATGCACAGCTCTCATCATATGAGCAGATTTTAGCACAGTGACTATACCATAAACGAATAATTTTATAATAGTTTGAGCTGGATTCATCAGCAACAAGTCCAAATAATGCTTATATGTAGCTTTACCTGTTACACCAAAGAGACTACTATAATGGAAAACATTTTCTTTTATTCTTATACATTTAGGGAAAAAACTGAAACTAATTACAGCTGTTTTTAATAATGTTTAATCATTTTTAAACCCTTCCAGGCTTTCCTAGTGGAAGCTTCTTGTCCAACAATCCCTAGAAGGATTGGTAAAATGTACCGATTAAGCAATGAACTCAGGTATAGGATTGTCCATCCCCTCCCCCCCTTTCCATAGACCCAAAAATCAGCAAATTAATTTTGATATTTTTCTTGTCACTGCATCCTCCACTTGCAGATGAAGTTATCCGATCATATCACCTGCTGTTATCTAGCCTTACTTATCTCTGACTCACTGAGGCCTATCTGCAATCATTTCTTCTGGGACTGTCAGGTGTACTGGATGGTGATGTATGGCTAGGACTCAAGTTTGTCTTTTTCCTACAACAGCTTGTTATTTCCCTGAATGTTTTCCAGACACCAGAAATTGCAGAGTCTTCTCAGCTGGGACTAAGATGAATGTAAAATGCTCTTTCTTGATCAGAAGACTGCTCTTCTGACCCCTCTCTGTGCTGTATTTTCAGGCTTGAGATAACTTCAGGTTTGTGCAGACTTGCAAAATTCAAGGTCAACAGAGGCAGAATTAGGACATTTCAGCATAGGCAGATCTGGCTACTTCATGACTCCTTGCCTTTTAACTTTAGGTTAGTTACTAATTGCAGCGCTCTGTTTTGTTCGATTGTCTTAACAAGTAAAAACAGAGCCCTAGTGAAAACAAGGCAGCAAAACACTGATGAGTACAAAATGCATAGGTTAGTGAAATATTGCCAAATGTGCTTGGATTTAAGTAATGCAGTATTAGAAAAGCTCAGGCATAAAATGTTTGCTGAAGTTTATGAACATCCACAGGACTGACAGACTCCTGGAAATTGTAAATATACACATTTTCTGTGTGTGTGGGGCACATCTTCCATGTTGGAGGAGAAAACCCCTGCATCCAAGAAGTAATTACACTAACATTGAAGAAAGTGAAATCTACGACCACAGCAAACTTGACTAAGAAAACAATATTTCTAAGTTGATCAATGGCACTTCTAACCTCATACACGTTCATAGGTGTGTACTAGGCTAATGGCCCTGGAGCTAGCCCATAGGATTATCCTGGCATCATGCCACTCAACCTTAGTTCCCAGTGCCTCTGTCAAGTAGAGCCATGGGAGTGATCCCCGGGGTAAATTTTCTATTTCTCATCCACTCATCAAGATTTCTCTTCAAGAGGGCCAGTGAGGCGCTCCGCTTGATGTGTATGGGAATTCTATTCAATAGCATGGGCAGTCTCTGGGTTATGAACCTGTCCCTCCAGCTTGTTCTGCTGATTGTGGTAATGAGGTTGAGGTCTCTGGAGTGTGTAGTGTGGAGGGATTGGGATTTCTTCAGATGTAGCATTTCTAACAGAGCTGGGTCAGACATGGCTTTGTAAGTCAAGCAGAGATCGCCTCTAACTGTCCATATAGGACAAGTGTTTAAGGCCTAGGTTCCTCTTTGTAAGGTACTGTTGCAGCCTCTCCAGTTGTTGTAGGGATCTAGTGAGGTACATGTCAAATGGGGCACTGTACTCAATGATTGGCCTAATGAGGGACGAGTAGAGAGAGACAATGACCTCTTTCTTCCTGGATGCAAAACCCTTACTAATGAGATGTGCCACACAGAAGGACTTTCTGACCACCCACTGTGGTCAGAAAGAGAAGTTGCTGTCAACCTGTGTTCCCAGATCTTTTATGACGCCCTCTGTGTTCAGTGGACTACTATCAATGTGGTAATTCATGGGAACCAGGTTTTTCCTAAAGGGATGAGGACACATTTTTTGGCATTGAGCTTAAGGCCATGGTTCTGACACCAGTCGTTGGTCTCAGTGAGACCTTTCTGTAGGATGTCAACATAACTTGAGGAATTATTTATGGCTCCCAACTTGCAATCGTCTGCGAACTTTGTCAGCCAGAGTCCATTCGTGTTGGCCTGGACTTCAGAGAGGTAGATACCAAACAGGAGAGGACCCAGGACCGAACCCTTTGGGACTCCACTCATGACTGGTTGGCAGTCTGAATTGGAGTCAGCTACTTTCATACTGTGGGTTATATCTGTGATCCAGTCTGCAACCCACCTAGTGATTTAGGGGTTGATGCCTAGCTTAATGAGTCTTTCTATGACTCCTGAGTGGGGTATGGTATCAAAGGCCTTGGCCAGATCAAGGTAGGCTGTATGAACCACCTTGCCTTCTTCCACAGCTCTGGTGACTGACTCAAATAAGTCGACCAGGTTGCGCAAGCATGATCTACCCTTCACAAAACTAAACTGTATGGGATCAAGAGTTTGGGGATTCCCTACATCCCTGTTTATTAGATCCATGATGATGTGTTCCAAAGTTTTGCATATCAGACTTGTCAGGCTAATTGGGCGATAGTTCCCAGGGTCTGTAGTCACTCCTCCTTTGTGGAGAGAGATGACTGTAGCAGTCTGCCATTCAGTAGGGAAAAAAACTGAGGTGAGGCTTTGATTGAACAGGGCACACAGGTGAGGTGCCAGTTCACTCTGTAGTTCATGTAGAACACAACCAGGGACATTGTCGGGTCCCATAGAAGCTGTATTCTTGGCCTTGGACAGTGCTGTTTTAACCTGTACATCAGCAATATTGGGTGCCTGGCAATTTACTGGTATTGTGATTGGTCCTTTGGGGAGGGAGTGGGTAAAGTTGGCACTGAATCTGTCTGCCAGTATATTGGCAATATCTGCTGGCTTGGTATTGGAGGTGCCATTCTGCAACAGCTCCAAGGAAATCTGGGTATTACTGTGGAGAGTCTTTACATAACTATAGAAGGCCTTGTGGTTGTCTTTACTATCTGCTGCAATTCTGTTTTCATAGCTAGCTTTAGAGGATTTGATGAGGGATCTCAACTTTTTGTTGAGGCTGATAAGGGAGTTTTTCCAGTCTTGGGACTTCACCTCATTTTGCATTAGTTTCCTCCTCCTGTTGTAGAGTTTGTTTATGGCAGGGGACCACCAGATTGGCTTCCTTTGTTTTGGAGGAGAGCGTCTTGGTTCTATTGGGTATGGCGAGATCCATGCATTTGTGTACGTGTTTGTACAGGGCATTAGTGTATGATTTGGTGGTCATGCAGCTGTTTTCCAATTGCATGGGTGGCATAAAGTTAGCCACCTCTGTTTTTAGGAGCCCAAAGTTAGCTTTGGAGAAGTTTTACATGGTGGTTACCTTTGCGGGATGGGGAGTGTGTGGGAGGGATGTGGATTTCCAAGGTGATTAGTTTGTGGTTGGATCAAACCTGGGAGGAGTTGATTATTGGTATAGAGCAACGGTCGCCCATGTTAGCAGTGACAAGGTCAAGGATGTTGCTACCTCTAGTAGGGGTACAAATGAGCTGGTCCAGGGCACTAGAATTAATGAACTCCAGGAAATGTTGGGCAAGTGTATTGGTACATGAGTAGTTTTCCCAGTTAATGGAGGGTTAGTTGAAGTTGCCAGGTATGAGAGTGTCAGGTTGGACCCTAATATTCTCCAGGGTGCTTAGGAATGTGAAGTGTGAGTCTTGGGTCATGATTGGGAGCTCTATAGCAGGCTACAACCTGAATCGTTGTCTTATCCAATGTTAGCTGCACCTGAAGTATCTCTGATGCATTATGTTGAGCTACCAATCTGGAGGAGTGCGCATCTTTTATGAATATGGAAACACCACTGCCTTTGGAGCTTCGGTCCAAGTTCTGGGGCTGAAAGGTGTGAAATGAGTTACAGCCTGGTAGTGCAGGGGTGCTTTCTGCTGCTTTGAACCAGGTCTTTGCTACAGCACAAATGTCAATGTTCTCCATTTTAAGGAGTGCTTCGAGCGAGTGCATTTTGAGATTAAGACTTCTAGTGTTGAGAAGCATGACCCTCAGGTTGCATTTGTTGTAGCTGTTACAGTGGTGATTTGGTCTTTGGAACACCACCTAAAAAAAGGCACTATAGGGGTGGCAAGAGCCTTGGCCAGTATCTGGAAGCCCAGGGTTGACAGATGCTGGCCATCTCTGGCAAAGCATCGAGGTCTGTCAATCATGTCATCCCAGGCAAACAGATACTGGATCCGCTTAGAATGACACCAGAAACTTAGCCAATTGTTGAAATCAATCATTTTCTGCTTGTACTGTGGTATCATTCTGGGTGATGGTAGGAGGCTGCTCAGGGCTAGGGTCATACCCGCCTGGGCTACATAATCCGAGAGCTCCTCCATGTCTCTTTTCATGTAGTCCAGGGAGGTACATCTCAGGTCATTCACACCCACATGTACAATGACAGAGTCATATTTGTACTTGCTTTTGAGGGACCTGAGTATGTGCCTTATGAGGCGGATCCTGGCACCTGACAGGCAGCCGATTGTTAATTTCTCCTTATTCAACCTAGAGAGTGGGACATCAGCGTGCCTCACTATCGAGTCACCTATGACTACTGTATTAGGCATGCTGTTTTGCCTTAGGGGCTTTGGTTGAGTTGCACACTGTTTAGGAGAGTTATGTGTCTCGTGATTAGTATTGTGTTGTGATGGTCGAGGGCATTTCTGCCTTGGAGGTCTGCTGTTTGGGTAGATTTTTATTGAGAGCCTCCTCGAAGGTGGATGTGTGGTTTGTGTTTTTATGTGAAGGCAGTGCTGGTGTGTGCTCCATGTGGTGTGGTGCAAGTGTTGACCTTTTCCTCTTGACCAGCTATTGTGGTCTTGGATGGAGAGTGAGTGGTTTCCAATTTGGATATAGAAGTGCATCTCTCGCAAGTCTGAGTGTTGGGAGGTAAGAAGAGAGGGTTGTCAGTGTACATGAGGGAGTTGCTACATTGCCTCAGGATGCCCAAGCTCACCAGGTTAATACGAGAAAGCACAGGGAACTGACCTTTAGACATGCCTGGAGGGGTGGGCATTAATAATAAGTACTGGAGCTGTTTCCTTGTAGAACATTTAGTGCTGGTAGAACTTTTGTGTGCTACAATAATTGCTACAAGAATTTTGGTTAAGTGCTAGACTAATAAACTAGTGAAAGTGCAGGAAAGGAGAGAACTATCAGATCTAAGGGAAAAATTGAAGAGCAGACTTTTTGGCACCACTCAGAAGATTACAAACCGTCCTGGATACAGCAAATCTGTATCTGGACTACACTAATTCCAGGAAACAGTTTTTTTTTTTTTTTTAAGCGCCATGGTGGTGCAGCGGTTAGTGTTGTCACCTCACAGCAAGAGGTTCTCCCGTTCGATTCTCGGCTGGAGCGCCTTCTGTGTGGAGTCTGCATGTCCTCCCCGTGGTCGAATGACATTAAAGACATGCAGGTAGGTGCGTGCATGAATGGGCGTACCTTCTTTGAAGTTTGTGCGTCAGGCTGGCAACTCGGCACCGTAGAAATCCACTGCCAATCATTAGCGGATGGGAGTTCCGTTGTGGTGACCCCTAACCAGGAAAAGCCAAAAGACTTTTTTTTTTTTAATTAGAAAGTGAAGAGAGAATTCGATATTCAGAAGCTAAAGGGGTGGGCCTTTGCTAAGTTCTCACTATAAACAGTATGAGCTGATGTAATGTGACTGGGGGGAGTTGTCTAGTATCACTTTATACCAGAGGCGGGAAACTCAGGTTTCATATTTCAGTTGTATTTAGGATAGCTTATTTCAGGGGAACGGTTTTGAATCAAATGCTACGGTGGTTACAAAATGCTCTTTCCTTTCAGTTTTGGCAGACATCTTTGCATATTCTGCAAATTTATAGCATGGATGGGATACTTTTAAACATGGGTTTAATTGCTTATGGGAGAATAGTGAGCTTTTTCCTCTGCTAAATATCCAATTCAGCGTGGATCACAAAAACTTAACCCAGCTACCTTCTGTAACTCACACGTACATTGCAAATCCAAGGTTTATGGTTTATTTTCAGTGTTGTGCATGTGTGTGTTTACAGGCATGCCAGGACTTGGGGAGTAACAGTGAAATCAGACGTTATTTAGACATTGTAAGATGATGCTGGATGCAGTAATTGAGCTTCTTACTACCAGTGGAACATTTCAAGCACACACTAATCTTCTTTAAGACAGAAAGGACAGATAATATACTACTCCTATCCCTTGCTTTGGGGAGGTGGACATCCAGTGTGTTGATACCCAATGTCTTACCCACAGTGCAAACTGCCAAGACAGTGGTTGAGTTAAAAGAGCCAGTCCTGGAATTAAAAACAAGGGAAGAGCAAATTCTTAATCAGGCAATACATGCACAAAGGACCCCCCCCCCCCCCAAAAAAAAAATATATCAAATACATTACTGTTTGCAAATATAAGATGATCAGGCTAATCAGCCACTATAACTTTGTAAGTTTCTGATTTTTTTTTTGCCCCTCAGTACACCTTTCCACATAAGACAGGTGGATAAACATTGCCTCTGTGGAACACATACTTTTCTGGTCTTCTCAAGCAGTGGACGTGTTGTGAAAATTCCTCCTCATAACAAAAATGAGAAGCAGTGAGTCACAAGTACCTCACTGAAAGCATATCTGAACAAATGGAGGAGGAGAGGGAACAAATGGTGTGGAGGGGGACAGAGGATAAAGCTGTGGATGTAGGAGACATTAAAGAACTAGCACCTGGGTTTTCCCAGTGTCACTCCCCCGGTACTTTCCTCTTTGTTGCAGTCCATTCTTTCCTCCAGCTGGCCTGCCTTCATACAAACCCACATAAAGCTAATAACATTCTTCCTTTGTTTCATCTAAAAGGAGTACAATCTGACAGAAATGGCATCTCGTATGCCCTCAGAATTCCAAGCCTGCTCTTTAGACTGCTAATATCTGGTAATACACAGTACGTGGTAAAAACAGCACTGAGGCATCAATTTAAAGACTTCAATGAGATGTACTAATAGCAATAAAACAGATTGTGTATGGTGTTCTTTTCAGAAATAACAGCAAAATACTTTTTTCTACACCTCTGTGCATAAAACCACATACACAAACTTCAGTTACATTGCAACTGTTGACAGCATCTGTTAGGTAAATATTAATTTACATTCCACAAACCTGCACATTTTCTAGTTAAGAAACAGAATACTGCAGAACAGAGCCAAAGCTGACAGAAAACATATGTCTAAAAATTAAATTAAAAACATTTCTAAAAATTAAATTAAAAACGTATCTGTTTTAATCTTTTTTTATTAACCTCTGGCTGAGCAGACACTTTTCATGTTCCCACATTGCTTCCAAGTGTGTTCAAAGTTGTCCCTCATGTGTTAAATTTTTCTCAGCTGAATATGACACAAGAGTTAATGTTCTGCCCTAAAAATGTCAAGCTGGTCTCAGCGGTCTAAAGATAAATACCTATGAGTACACATCAGCCAGCAGTAATTTTATTACAGCACAAGTGAGTCAAACAGTTAAAGTGACGCAGCCATACTTGTGGGTCTCCAGCCATGATGCAGGCCTGTCCTGTGTTCTGTAGATACACGCTCAGACCTTTTGTTATTCCCAGTGCACAACACTGCATGAATCACTTTAAAATCCTGCCTTTTCTACTCCAAACATCCTGGCCATTTTGTACAGAAACTCCAAGGCAAGTTTCATTCTCAGAACAATTTCAGCAACTTGAAAGTAGCACTCACTAACAGAAGGGATGTTTCTGATTACAGTTTAGCACCATAATTGTAATTTGTTTTTTTTTTAATTCCATTCAAAAATAACATCACATATGAAGATTTTCAAAAGTGCATTATCAGATAAAAATTATATTTATGATAGCTATTCTACATTTTTGCTGCCTGAACACTGAAACTGTGCGGTGATTGAGAGAGAATAAAAAGGCGTGAGTTGAAATAAGATTCTTATTGACTCCGACCCAAAAATGACAATAAAATTACATCTTTGTGGCTAGTGAAGTCTCCTGAAGCCACATAATGAAAATTCATGCCCACACAGCCAAATGTTTTCAAGCTTGCGGTTAGGGTACTAAAAGTAACTATCTGGCTGTACTGAACAAACACAACATTCTGACTGATTGGTACAGGAAAGTAATAAATTCATTCAAAATCAGACATGCTTAACTACGAACATATTTCATTCATTTTCATTGTTTTTATCCCTAAACTGCTGAGGGCAATTCAGTGCTTTATACAGTAATACCACTAGGGTTATCTTAATAAACCATTCCCCCAGCAATGTGATCTCATCTGCTTTGGTTACCCGCCTTGGCATTTCACTGACCTCATACAGTGCTGCAAGGAAATGATGCATGACAAGTTCCATATTAGGGCAGCACCTTATCATCTTCAACTGTTAAGACATCAAAAGATATGTGGAAGGGCATAAAAGGTGAAAAAATGGTGTGGGGGGTATTATATTTATTGAATTCAGCACAGCTAAAGCTAATGTTATTTCTGGTGAGAGAGAGGGAAAGAGAGAGAGAGAGAGACAGAAAAACTCGATTAAAAGACATCCACTGCAACTCTAAATACATATTGTCAAGGATGTTGAAATGAATGCGTCAATGATGGATAAGGATTCTTGATCCAAATCTTAGCAGAGGGTAAATGTCGCTGTTATGGACAAAAAAGAGACTGGGAATATGAAATGCCTTTAAATGTAAAGCATAAACATATTAAGGAAGGGTAGCATTTCTTAAAAAAGGAAGTGATTACAAAAAACACAGCATGTAAAGGAAAGTACAGTTGTGTAAAATCTTACCATAATAGTAGATGTCCTTCTCTTTCATGTTGCTATTCATAACCTAGGGGATCTCCTGCCAAGGACAGCTTAATGTCTGGCAAGTATAGCAAATCCTTTAGTACTTTTAGGCATCATACATCACATGTTGTTGTTTGTCTTTTCGTCTTTTTCCTGGTAAGGGGTCGCCACAGCGGAACTCCGGTCCGTGAATGATTGGCAGTAGATTTTTACGAAATGCTGAGGTGCCAGCTCAACACCCAACCTTCAACGAAGGCACACCCATTTACACACGCATGTCTTTCGAACGCTACCCAACCGCAGGGAGAACATGCAGACTCCACACAGAAGGCACTCCCAAGCCACGCCGAGAATCGAACGGGAGAACCTCTTGCTGTGAGGTAACAATGCTACCGCCGTACCACCACAGCTACGTACAGTACACTCCCCTTACAAGGCTTAGGGCATGAAAGTGACTTGCAGAGAGACACACATGCACACACTCAGAACTGGAAAAACCCCAGGAGGAACAGAATGTCCCCAAGGAAAAGGAGAAACGTGCATCCAGAAGAAGAAAATGGAGAAGATCCCCGCCAGGAGGCAAGAAAGAATAGGCTAGAGCAAAGGGGGCATTAGGGAGGGAGTTAACGAATACTGCAACAATAAAGAGAAGGATATCTACTGTTATGGTAAGATTTTACACAACTGTACTATGTCCATCCATATCACTGATGCAGTTAGTATTCATTACCTAAGGGAGAGTACAAAAGCTCAGAGGAAGCCTGGGAGGAGGACAATACAGAAGAACCCCCCCCCCCAATGCATGATATCACTGGCAAAGTCAGCTGTGGGAAAGGAAATAACACCCAACTTGTAATGTGTAGGAGAAGTATGAACAGAGGACCAAGTAACAGCCTCAAGGATGGAATTGGTGTCCAGCCTCTAGGAAAAAGAAAAAGAGGAGGCAACCAACCTGGTAGAATGAGCCTTTATGGAAGAGGAAAGACATTTACCATGAAGAATAAATGGCCTTAGAAATCCAGAAAGAGATTGTTTGCTTAGAAACAGCCAACCACAAAGATCTGGGATGAAAGGAAACAAAAAGCTGCTCAACTTTGAGAATAACTTTAGTTTTATCCAAATAACATCGGAGCTGTCTGTGGAAATCCAAGGTGCGAAGAACCTTCACACTGGCAGACTATGGAGAAGGAAATCACGAGGGATGATGAATATAGCAATAACCCACGCCTGGGTGTGGGTAATGCGGGATTTAACCACGGTTGGCGTGGTTTGGTCCCGAGGGCTTCGCCCTCGGGACCAAACAAAGACAACCGTGGTTAAATCCCGCATTACCTACACCCAGGCATGGGTTATTGCTATTATACTATGACATTATTTAAGAAAAGAAACAATTACTTTTCTTAAATAATGGCATTGTATAATGCCTTTTTGCTGCCCTTCCGCAGCTGTCTGGCATCCGCGGCAGTTCTGATGTACTGTGCATGCCTATGCAGTACATCAGAGCTGTGGCCAAAAGCAACGGAGAAAGCAAGATCTCTGTTGCTTTTTTACTGTTTTGCTATGTTAAATGGGTTTAACATAGCGAGACAGCTTTAAAATAAGCAACGGAGATGTCCGTTGCTTATTTTAAAACTGTCTCGCTATGTTAAACCCATTTAACATAGCGAGACAGGTTTAAAAAAAAGCAATGGAGAAAGCAAGATCTCCGTTGCTTTTTACACACTGTGTCGCTATGTTAAAGGAGTTTAACATAGCGAGACAGCTTTAAAAAAAGCAACGGAGATCTCTGTTGCTTTTTTTAAACCTGTGTTGCTATGTTAAACTCTTTTAACATAGCGAGACAGTGTTTTAAAAAAAGACTTATACTAATGGAAAAAGTCTGGGCGACCGGACCTTTTTCCATTAGTATAAGTCGATTTACAACGTGCACGCTGGCCAATCAGCGTGCACGTTTTGGAATATTAAAAGCGGGTCATGGTATAATAAGATTTATTAAGGGACAACTCACTGACTAACTTGAGCATAAAAAAGGGTTAGTACAAAGAGACACCCTGACTGTGTGGAAAATTAAGAAAGGAGGTACAACCATGAGAGCCTGAAGTTCATACACTCTCTTGGCTGAACTGAGAGCCAAAAGAAGAATGGTCTGCCAAGAACAATGTTGTAAGGACGATGAAGAAGTCGTCTCAAAAGGAGCCTGAACCAATTTTTCAAGAACAAAAGTGAGGTCCCAGGAAGGTGGAATAGGCTTCGTAGGAGGCCTGACATGAAGGAAGTCTTTAAGAAATTGCTTGACCTCAATTCTAAAGGCCAGAGGAGGAGTCAAGGGCAGGCAAGCAGAAATTGCTGACAGGTGAACTTTAACTAAAATATGCTAACCCAGCAAGGAGCTGATTATACAAATAAGAAAGAACCAGAGGAACCTCCACAGACAGGGGATCCAGATGGTGAAACAGGCACCAGGCAGAAAAGCTGTTCCATTTGAAAAATATGATTTCCTGGTAGTGGGTTTCTTGCCCTCATGCTCAACCAGAAGCATGCCCTCCGAAAAGAGGTGCTTGAAAGTAATCAAAACCCTATCACCCAAAGCATCAGTTGAAGAGTTGACAAGTGGGGACAGATAACGGACACCTTGTCTTGTGTGAGAAGATCCACACAGTGAGGTAACTTGTGGTGATTGCCCAGCCTTGGTCGAGTGAGAAAGAAGAGGGAACCAATGCTGTCTGAGCCAAAAGGGAGTCAAGATTTTGGGACTGCCCTGCCTGATCTTGTGCAAGACTGATGGTAACAGAGGAAGGGGAAGGAAAGTGTAAAGAAAGATCCTCTTCCAAGGAAGTGACAGGACATCCACTTTCCAAGCCACAGAACTTGGGACTCTGGAAAAGAAAAGAGAAAGTTGTCTGCTTAGACAGGAGGCAAAAAGATCTTCCTGAGGAGTACTCTACCAAAGAACGATTTCCAGGAACACTTCTCTGTAAAGCATCCATTCGTGAGCTTGTGTGCTGGGCCCACTCAGAGTCTGCCACTAGAATGGAATGTAGACTTCCTGAAGAGTCACTTGATACTGGACAGGTAAATCCCAGACCTGAACAGCTAGTCTGCAAAGAATACAGGACCTTGTACCCACTTGCTTGTTAATATACCATATCACTGTGGTATTGTCTATGAAAATTTTGTGGGGCACATGATGAAAGATGGAATGAAAAAAGGCTGTAGACCTAGAAGCAGAGCCCTCATCTCCTTTATATTTATGTTGTTTGACTTCTGATGAACAGGCCAGTGACCCTGAACCTTGAGACAGCTGAAGGAGGCCACCCCATCCCCTGTCTGAGGTGTCTGTAAAAAGGTCTTGAGTTGGGAATGGAGCTTGGAAAGGAAGGCCCAGGTTGAGAGGAAGTTGAGGAGCTTGAGACAGGGAAGGAAGGGTACCAGGAAGACCAAGGGGGTGACAATGTTGAAGCCACACTGACTTGAGATACTGCTGAAGCTTTCTCTTGTGCAGTCTGGCCAGAGGGACCATGGGAATGGTGGAAGCCATGAACCCAAGAACCATGGGAAATTTCCTAGCCATGACTGAAGCCAGAGGAAGAAGAGACTGGAAAAAGGCAGTGACAGACAGGACCTTGGAGGCAGGCAGAGATGCCAACATGGGGATGGTCTGAAGCTTGCAGCTGAGGAAACTGTCATCCTGAGAAGGCATTACAGCTGACTTCTGAAAGTTTATGGTGAACTCCAGACTCTAACAGGGGAAATAGTAAACATGAGATACTTCCTCCCACATCCCCAAAGACATGCTGCAAGTGGATTAGACATGGTAAAATTGGCTCTAGGCGTGGGTGCGTGCATGTGTGTGCCTTCTGTGGAAGGTTGGGTGCCGGGCTGGCAACTCGACACTGTAAAACCTCCACTGCCAATCATGAGCAGACAAGGCGAGCCTCTGTGGTGAACCCTAACCGGGAAAAGCGGAAAGAGAGAGAGAGAGAGAGATACTGAAACATAGTGGGGGGGGGAGCCTGAATGAACAGATTGACCAAACAAGGAAATATCTGAACTCCTCTCATCCTGCAAAAAGCAATGACAGGAGAGAGGCATTTAGCAAGTACCCTTGGGGCAGCAGAAAATCCAAAGGGGGAAGCAGAAAACTGAAAATGCAAGGAAGAAACAGAGAAATGGTGGGTGCAGAGGGCTCAGAATCAGAGGCCACAGAAGCTGCTGAAAAGGCATCCAGGAGAGCAGCCAAAACAGGGGGAGCAGTTGGCAACTTAGTATCTCCATCTGGAGGAGCTCATAATACCTTTTCTGAATGCCAGAGATTTGAGAACAATCCCACTTAAAAAAACTCCATCATTCAGGTAACAGTACCCCAAAGAAGAGCTCCTCCAAATGGGAATCTGGATTAACAGAATCCTCTTCCTCTGAACTATAGTCCAAGGGGAAGGACTTTGAGAAGAATAAGCCAGGGACTCTTCCCCAGAATCCAGATCCTCATCTGAAGAGTCTAATTCCCTGGGTCTTTTAAGAGGAGTGGAAGACCAAGGAGGGGCAGACATAGACATCCCTTGAGGAGGCTTTAAAAGCCATTAAAGCATTAAATAACCCTGGAGTAAAATCCTGACATTCACATTGGAGATCCTTAACTACAGAGAAAATATGCTTGGTTTTCTGTTTAATTTTCAGTGGGATGTCCACATGAAACATCCTCAGAGGGTCAGACCCATGGCATCATTCAATACACATAGTAGGAATCTCCTCCCATACTAAGATCTGCAGAATACCCCCTCAATTCCTCAAATATAATCACCCAATGTTCCCGCTCAACATCAGGAGCAGATGTTTTTCAACTTTATAAGGACATGCAAGAAGTTGGATCCATGCTGACGTCTGACAGGGGTCACTGCACAGGAATCTGAGGCAACTGCCAGAAGATCCTTTGGGCTTTCCCTAGCCTTATGAGAGACATCCAGGGGAGGCCGGACAGCAATTGCATCAGACATAAGTTTTTTGGCCTTTTTCTTGGCAGACTGCTGACCCTCAGGACAGAAAGCTTCCAGCACAGTACCTTGAATCAACAGACAGCAGTTTTCAAGATAACTAGATAAAAAGGTGAAATGACTATGTAGATTCTTAGGAATAAAAGCCTGGCAGATAAAAAAAACTGTGTATGTTCATGGGAAGAACCCAAACAAAAAAAGACACTGGTCATGACAGTCCTATGGGGAATTTGCCTCCCAGACTGATATTTTCCCTTTCTGGATGACATGAACCCACCAGCACTAAATACAAAAGTAAAGGCAAGAAGAAACCCCAACGGGGCACTTATCTGAAACACATTGGTAACAAGCACAGCAGAAGGGCATTCAGACATCAGCAGAAGGGCATCAGTTCAATGATGGTGTTTGGACTGGTGGCTAAGAAGTTCTGAAGCATCCATATGCCAACTTTATACCCTTTTGCTTATGCAGGAAGTGCACGTAATATGTACAATGCCTATAAGTACTAAAGGCATTGGTGCACTGGCAGGACATTGGACTATGCTTGGCAGGAGATCCCTTAGATTATGAATACAGCAACAGTGATATGGTAGGACATCAAGGGTTTTGGTCACAGTCTTAGAAGTGACTAAGTGTTCTTGTTATAAACACTATGCAGAAAAGAAGAGACAGGGAATGTGAAGTACTTCAAAATGACAAGCATAAAGTGTTAATGAAGGGCACTATATCTTAAAACAGAAGAAGAAGAGTACCAACAAATGGAGCAGGATAGAAGGCTTCAGAAAGCAGGGGTTAGGGATAAATGCTTAGCATTTCATGATGATGGCTTCTCTGTCAGTCAGTTCTCACTTCCAGTATCAAACTATATGGAGGGGCACTATAAGGTAAAACTCCACTGAACAGTAGGACCCGCATGGTGTGATGTGGAGTGATACAGCTGGTAGGAGTTACGACATTAAAAGATTCCATCCTGTTCCACCCACTTCTACAGGTTGAACTGCAAAATATCACCCAAAACTACTGTAGTTTATTATACAAAAAAAAAAAAAAACACTTCACTGAAACGGTGTGACTGCAGATTGTGAGCCAAATGTGACTAATAATCTCTAGCTTCCAAATTATGTTGAATAGTCACAAATGAAGCTGAAGACCATACTAAGGACATCCAGTATGAAAATAAAAGAAACATGGGCCAAAAGGGTAAAAAAAAAAAGGTCAGATATTAGAGATAATTACTATAATGGAGAGATCCTTTGGGGGGGGGGGGGTAAGGACAGAAACATTTCATTAAGCAAAACATTAAATGGGATTCTACTCACAGTCATTCAGACTTTCTCTTTCAGAAGCTGATGCTTCCCTTGGAGGAAATAGCCTCTTTCTTGTGCTGCTTTTTCTCCACTGTAGGTTGAAATGTGCCCCACACAAAAGTAGTGCTAACATTGTATCAGTAAATTATATTTTTTCATTAACATGCTTAAGGTCAGGCATTGCAACAAGTGAAAAAAATTCTAATAAAAACTTATAAACTAGCACACAGTTTTAGACCCTCGTTAATGAGAGGACCATATTAATTAATGGTGATGCCCCTCCATAAGGGCAGCCTTACAACCGATCCAGGTAATTGCAGACTTATCATTCATACAAGCCTCATCTGCAAAGTTATGGAAAGTATTTATTATTTATTTATTTGCAGTTGGTTTACCAGGATAGTCCATTGGGCCAAAAGAACCCGTTTTCAATGGAGTCCTGGGGAGAAAAGCTCCAAAAACAATTAGCAAGGTTACAATAAGGTATTTATTTTCAATTATACAATTCCTATGGACTTGGAAATACAGTAGACTAGTGTACAAACATATACAAATATTACAATCTTGTATCACTGAAAACAATTTACAATATAGAAAATGAGAGGCTTTTACAACTTAGGGTGGGTTACACTGGAGATATCTTTCATACATTCAGGATGAGTAGCTTAATACAATCAAGAGAAAGGTATATGAGCTGACATAGAACCTTTCAATATAGAAACAGAGAACCATTTCCATCAGAGGGTATATTTACACTAAGGTACCTTTAAGTATTCAGAAAAAGCTAATACAAGCAAGAGCAAGATCTATGAGTTTAGGACAGTAAGTAGAAATTCTCATTATGAATAGGGAGGAGAAGTGAAAATTCTCAGTATGAGGAGATTATGTTGGGTGGGAGCAGGAGCATTCCCACTGGGAAATTAGGTGTGAGTGAAGGGATTTTTTGAATGAGAAGTGATCTGTGATGGTATGAATGGATGGGGGTAAAGAGTTCCAGAGACGAGCATCCAGGGGGACGAATTGGTTTATACAGTTCAGTTCAATTAAGTTTTGGTTGTTAGATCTTAGAATTCTATCAGGGAGGTGCATTTTGAAGGTAGAGGAAAGGGATGGGCAGAGGGAGGAATTGAAGATGAGTTTGTGTGCAAGAGTCAGTTGGATGTAGGTGAGGTGATTGGGTAGTTCTAACCATTTTAGTTTGTGGAGAGCTGAACAGTGGTGTGAGGAGGACTTATGGGAGGTAGCAAACTTGACAATTTTATTATAGCAAGAGGAGAGTTGGGTTTTGAGGGAAGATTGTAGGTTAGTTAGAAGTGGGGCTCCATAGAGGAGGGATGGGATGAGAAATGTGGTAGATAGGGTGAGTTTGGTGGAGGGTGTAAGATAACGATTCTGTCTGTAGAGCATGCCAAGTTTTTGGTGGGTTTTTTTATATTTAGTTGAAGATGGGAATTAAATTTAAGCTGACTATCAATTTGGACCCCAAGTAATTTGGCCTCGGATACCAGTTCTAAGGGTGTATTGTTGTGACTAGTAATAGTGAAATTACTTGGATTGAAAAAGATAGCTTTAGAGGGGGTGAATACCAATACTTTGGTTTTGGAGGCATTGAGTACAAGCTGATTTGTTTTCATCCATTGTTCGGTGGTTGAGAATGCATCTTGAGTAAGCTTTAGCAGTGTGGGGATGGAGGTAGCAGAGCAGATTATAGTTGAATCATCTGCGTATTGGATAATTTTAGTTGAAGGGATAGAGTTATGGAAATCGTTTATGAATATATTAAAAAGCAGGGGACCCAGTATAGATCCTTGAGGAACACCGGTTGGGGTGCTGATGAAAGGGGAGGTGGCTTTTTTCCATCTCACTGCCTGATATCTACTGGATAAGTAGCTAGTGAACCAGTTCAGAGAAGAGGGTGACAAGTTAAGCTTGGAGAGTTTAGTTAGTAATAAATTGTGGGAGATAGTATCAAAGGCTTTAGAGAGGTCTAGTAGGAGGGTAGAGACAATGTGTCCTGTGTCCCAGGCTTTGTTCACAGCTTCCAGGAAGGAGAGCAGGGCAGTCATAGTACTGTGTCTTGGTCTGAAACCATGTCGTGTTGGAGTTAGTAGGTTACTGTCTAAGAGGTATGGTAGGAGTTGTAGGTGAATGCACTTTTCTAAAAGGTTAGAGATAGGAGACAGAATAGTGATGGGACGGAAATTAGTAATGTTGTTATTGATGCCTCCTTTGTGCAATGGAACAACAAAAGCCTTTTTCCAGATTTGGAGTACCGAGCTTTCTTGAATGGAATGGTTGATTAAAATGCTGATGGGGTAGGCAATGGCTTCAGCAGCTATACTGAGAAAGTAAGAAGGAATGTTATCAGGGGCATTAGAGCATGGTTTTAGTTTCTGCAGTAGTTTTTTTATGGTGGATGTGGGTATAGGTTTTAGTGAGAATGGTGAGGGGGAGAATTTGAGAATGTTGATGATGGAGTGGAGATAGGGGGATGAGCAGTGGTGAGGGGTGAAAAGTTGGTAGGGGAGGATTGGGGTGTAATGGGGGTATGGTGGGGTTTGAAGATGAAAAGGATGAGGTTAGTTTGGAGATAGAATCAATGAAGAAGGTGTTGAATTGAGTGGCCAAGTCTATGTCAGGAGTGTTAGGGTCTGGGCTTGGGTTATCTGGTTTGTTGGGATTGAGGAGGGTAGACATGCATTTCCAAAATTTTTGAGGGTTTGTTTTGTTGTTGTTTTGGATTACGGAGAAGTAATTTTGTCTATCAGAGACAAATTAATTATTAATTATTATAAATTAATTATTAAAAGTGAATTCATAAAATGAGATGCCTATAATCTTGTTAGACTTTACCCCTAACAGTCTGAGTTTGTGAAGGGTAGATCCTGTTTATTTACTCTGGTAAATTTCTTTGAAAGGGTTACAGATGTTGTTGATGCTGGCTTTGCAGTGTATCCTGATCTAGCTTAAGCCTTTTAACACATACCCCATTCTGGAATCACACAAAAACAAAATGTTTTTTTAAGCAGACCCATTGTGTGCTAAGATGGATAGCGAACTGACTGAAGGACAGAATCCACACAGTGCACGGTTGCAGCTGCCTCGTTAGAGTGTGGGGAAAAAGAGTGGCTGTACCGATCAGGACTTGGTACTACTCCTTTTTGGTATTTTTGTCTCGGACCTCCAAGCAGAGAGCCACGACCTCTGGCTAACAAAATATACAGAAAATTGCAAACCAAGGGCTGTTGTTAATTCACTCTATGACATCCAAACCCCTCAGAATGAACTCCCCCTAGTATACTCTTGGTGCACTAATAATGGGTCCAAACTAAATGCTAAAAAGTGTAGTAACAACATGTTTGACAGAAAGCCCCTCCCCCCTCATGTCTAGGCAACTCGCCTCTAAAAAGTGTGAATGTAGTTAGAGGCCTACATACTTGGGTTGATAGTCAAAAGTGAGGGAACTATCAGATAAGTATGGTTGTCAGGAAATCCTTTTATTTGCCAAGCTAATTGCCAAAAAATGTCATCAAAGTCTTGCAAAGGTTTCAAACCAAAAACATCACAGGCCTAAATTCCCCAAGCTAACAAGAGAGGCTAGAAGCTCTACCCCTTTATTCATTCTTTTACAGACTTTTGAGAGGTCATTGTTTCACTTACCACACCATTAGACACCCAGTTGTCCTAGACCTCCTGTTTTTCTGTAAGTCAGTAGCTCAACCAGTACAAGAACCAGGAACCTAAATATTCACTGACAGAAAAATAAAACACAATGGAAGGACATGTTTATAGCTCATCACCTTCCAAACATCTTGAACAAACTTCCCCTGCATGTTAAGCAGTGCAACTCACTATCTTCCTCTAAACATAAACTAGATGACACGATGGGCATCCCCAAATTTACTCCAGGGTTAACCAGCATGGCACTCCTGGAGAATTCAGGTGCTGCCTCTGGGTTGGTACTGACAAGATGAAAATGGTCATGACCCTTAGCAGCCTTGGAATAGCTCTATGGATTTATGAAGTTATAACAGAATACTGCAGATTTAATTACATAGCCTCATGTAACAATCTCCTGTTTGAATAACTAAAAGTCAAATAAAAATAAGGAAAAGATGCCAAAGTAAGAAGTTTCACAGTAGTGTCTATATTATCTTATCGAAGTTTCAGAATATCGAATCTGATATGGTCGACACCATATCATCGAATTTTGAAACATTGAAAGATAAAAAAAATGCCTAAAAAGAAAAATACTTACCTTTGCTGCACCCCCCCCCCCCCACTTAAATATACCAACTCTGAGACCGCACTACATTGAACTAAACGGAAATCTCCCCTTACGGAGAGTTACGCTTAAACGTTCGTTGTTTTTTTTGCTTTCGCTAATCTGGTGCTAACAATATCGGCTTCGATATTGTCAGCCTTCGACAACGTGAAGTAGACCCTCACAGTATCATAATCATATGAACACAAAAACATTTGACTTGTTTCACCATACCTTGAAAATCACTAGCACTCCCTCCCCACTGAAGCAGAAAGGTATTATCATCAGGTGATAAAATTGAACTGGACTCTTCATACAATCAGGACACTAAGTGCAAACAGCAAGACACATCACCGATGGCCATGTTTATGGCACAAAATATTAAAAGCTTGAGTAATACTCTTGTTCGCCTAACAGGCATTCACTGGAGGACTCACCCAGGGGAGGAAGAGAGTCAGAGACCGATAGAGAATCATCCATCCCAGGATTAAATGTACAGTCTAAAATTTTCTGGTTATGCATAATTTGGTAGATGGCCCAGTGACAGTCCGCAGCTAGGTTATGAAGCAGGTGCCATCTGCCAAGGAGAGTATAGCATTCTAATAAGAGGTGCAGATGGTCATGAATGCTCATCTGTACTCTGACCCAACACTGCAGACACATGCACCTGATAGATGGCAAAGGGAAACGGGAGCAGGGCTTACAAAAATGTAGAAATCTGGGGCAGCCAGAGAAAGTGGCCTGTCATCTTCCAGTTATTCTCCTTTTCTGATGGCCTGGTCATGAAAAGCAAAGAGCTTCGATATGGTAAAACTGAAAGAGAGAAACCTCAGTCGGGTAGCGTGGTGTGCTGTAGCAAAGCAGGACGGGGAGAGAAATGGTTAAGCTAGACATTGAAAGGGGCTAGATGCTCAAAGAAGCAAAACAACCAAAAAAACTAAGTTGTCTATGGTTTTGGCTCTTTATCATTTTCCAAAGAACTGGCAAGAAATGAAGGTCCCACTGAATAAGGTGAAAATACAGGCACTTTCAGGAGAGACGGTCAATAATGCAAAAGCAGAGTTCTGGACCAGCTGCAGTCACCAGACAGCCAGGCCATGAACGTCAGTTTAAGGATGCTGCAATAGGCCAGAAGAAAGCACATTTGTGTAAAATGTTACCATAACAACAGATGCTCTTGTTACCATAACAACAGATGCTCTTCTCTTCGCTGTTGCCTCATTGTTTTTGTGTACATTTTACTTGGAGCAAAAATGTCTACTCTTCAAGTTTTGCACAGGTACATAGGTAGTTACTAGGCTATCAGCCCAAGGCCCTAAGTAAGCCTAGCCAACATGGTTCCCTGGCTTTTGCCACCCAAGAAAATTATTTTCCTGTGCCCCTGTCGAGCAGAGCCACAAAAGTGATCCCCGGGGTGAATTTCCTATTTCCCATCCACTCATCGAGATTTTTCCTTGAAGAGTGCTAATGAGGAGCTTTGTTTGATATAGATGTGTAGCTTCTTTCAGAGTATGGGAAGTCTCTGGGACAGGAATCTATCCCTCCAACATGTTCTGTTTATTGTGGTGACAAGGTTAAGGTCCCTAGAGCGTGTAGCTCAGAGGGATTGGGATATCTTTAGCATGTCCAACAGCTCTGGGTTTGACATAGCTTTGTATGTTAGGCAGAGATCACCTCGGACTAGGCGATATGCGACAGAGTGAAGTTGGAGTTTTTTGAGACAGTCAGTGTAGGGCAACTGTTTGAGGCCAGTAATCCTCTTTGTGAGGTACTTCTGTGGCCTTTCCAGCTGTTGTAGCTGTCTTGTGAGGTACATTCCAAAAGGGGTGTGGTACTCTATAATGGGTCTAATGAGTGATGAGTAGCTGGGAACAATGACCTCTTTTTCCCTAGATGAGAACCCTTTTGTGATGAGGTGTGCCACGTAGAAGGATTTCCTGACCACTGTGGTGATGTGATTATCAAAGGAGAGACTACTGTCTACCTGGGTCCCAATGTCTCTTACCACATTCTCAGTGTTAAGTAGACTGCCACCTATGTGGTAGCTCATGGGTACAGAGTTTTTACCAAAGGGGGTGACAATCCACTTTTTAGCATTGAGCTTGAGGCCATGGCTTTGACACCAGGCATCTGTCTCAGTGAGGCCCTTTTGTAGGATGTCCACATCATTTGGGGACTTTATTTTGGCTCCTAGTTTGTAGTTGTCTGTGAATTTTGTTGGCCAGAGACCTTCTGTGTTAACCTGTACGTCAGAGAAGTAGATACCAAACAGGAGAGGACTCAGGACTGAACCCTGTGCTACTCCACTTGTCACTGGTTTGAGCTCGGATTTGGAGTCTGCAACTTTAACAGTGTGGGTTGTGTCAGTGAACCAGTTGACAACCCATCTTGTGATGTAGGGATTTATACTTAGTTTAGTGAGTTTATCTATAATTCCAGAATGGGGGATGGTGGCGAGGTCAAGATAGGCTGTGTGAACCACCTCACCCTTGTCTACAGCTTTGGTGACTGCTTCAAAAAAATCTATAGGTTCATAGGTAGGTACTAGGCTATCAGTCCTGGGGCCTATACAAGCCCAGCCAAAAAGGTACCCTGGCTTTTGCCACCCAAAAAAATTATTTTCCTGTGCCACTGTTGAGCAGAGCCACAGAGGTGATCCCCGGGGTGAATTTCCTATTTCCCATCCAATCTTCAAGATTTATCTTGAAGAGTGCTAATGAGGAGCTTTGTTTGATATAGATAAGTAGTTTATTCCAGAGTATGGGAAGTCTCTGGGACAGGAATCTATCCCTCCGGCATGTTCTGTTTATTGTGGTGACAAGGCTTAGGTCCCTAGAGCGTGTAGTTCAGAGGGATTGGGATTTCTTTAAGTGGTGCATGTCCAACAGCTCTGGGTTTGACATAGCTTTGTATGTTAGGCAGAGATCACCTCTGAGTAGGCGATATGCGACGGAGTAAAGCTGGAGTTTTTTGAGACGGTCTGCATTGGGCATCTGTTTGAGGCCGGTAATCGTCTTTGTGAGGTATTTCTGCAGCCTTTCCAGTTGTTGTAGATGTCTTGTGAGGTACATACCAAAAGGGGCATTGTACTCTATAATGGGTCTAATGAGTGATGAGTAGAGGGGAACAATGGCCTCTTTTTTTCTGGATGAGAAACCTTTTGTGATGAGGTGTGCCATGTAGAAGGTTTCCTAACACCTGTGGCAATGTGATTATCAAAGGAGAGACTACTGTCCACCTGTGTCCCAAGGCTTCATCACACTTTCGGTGATAAGTATACTACCGCCTATGTTGTAGTTCATGGGTACAGAGTTTTTACCAAAGGGGATGACAATGCACTTTTGGCATTGAGCTTGAGGCCATGGCTTTGACACCAGGCATCTGTCTCAGTGAGGCCCTTTTGTAGGATGTCCACATCATTAGGAGTTTCGATTATGGCTCCTAGTTTGCAGTCATCTGTGAACTTCGTTAGCCAAAGACCTTCTGTGTTAGCCTGTACTTCAGAGAAGTAGATACCAAACAGGAGAGGATCCAGGACTGAACCCTGTGGTACTCCACTTGTCACTGGTCTGAAGTCGGATTTGGAGTCTGCTACTTTCACAGTGTGGGTTCTGTCAGTGAGCCATTTGGCAACCCATCTTGTGACATAGGGATTTATACCTAGTTTAGTGAGTTTATCTAGAATTCCAGAGTGGGGGATGGTGTCAAGGAACATTAGTAACATCTGCTGTAAAAAACAATTAAATGCTCTTTCTAAACTTCCCTTGATGGAGCTCACTGCTAGTCTTACTCCACCTAAGTACCATGTTCAATCATAGCCTCACCTCAGGCTTTGTGCCCACTGAATGGTGCACAGTGACGGTTATCCCACTCCACAAATGGGGAGTTAGCATGGACCCGGGAACTACTGCCCCATTATCCTGACGAGCCTGGTCTGCAAGGCTATGGAACATATCATCATGGAACTTATAAACAATGACATTGGTAATCGCCAAACTCTGGACCCCACCCAGTTCAGGTTTGTAAAAGGCAGATCATGTCTCCTAAACCTGATAGACTTCTTTGAAGCAGTCACCAAAGCCGTAGAGGAGGGCAAGGTGGTTACACAGCCTATCTAGATCTCACCAAGGCTTTCAACACCATCCCCCACTCTGGAATTATAGATAAACTCACTAAACTAGGTATAAATCCCTATGTCACAAGATGGGTTGCCACACTTTGACAGTAGCAGACTCCAAATCCGACTTCAGACCAGTGACAAGTGGAGTACCACAGGGTTCAGTCCTGGGTCCTCTCCTGTTTGGTAACTACTTCTCTAAAGTACAGGCTAACACAGAAGGTCTTTGGCTAATGAAGTTTGCAGATGACTGCAAACTAGGAGCCATAATCAAAACTCCTAACGGTGTGGACATCCTACAAAAGGGCCTCACTGAGACAGATGCCTGGTGTCAAAGACATGGCCTCAAGCTGAATCCCAAAAAGTGCATTGTCATCCCTTTAGGTAAGAACTCTGTATCCATGAACTACCACATAGGTGGTAGTCTGCTTAACACCAAAAGTGCGATAAGTGACCTTGGGACACAGGTGGACAGTAGTCTCTCCTTTGATAATCACATCGCCACAGTGTTCAGGAAATCCTTCTACGTGGCACACCTCATCACAAACGGTTTCTCATCCAGGAAAAAAGAGGTCACTGTTCTCCAATACTCGTCACTCATTAGACCCATTATAGAATAAAGCGCCCCTTTTGGTATGTACCTCACAAGACATCTACAACAACTGGAAAGGCCACAGAAATACCTCACAAAGAGGATTACTGGCCTCAAACAGATGCCCTACGCAGACAGTCTCAAAAACCTCCAGCTTTACTCCGTCGCATATCGCCTACTCAGAGGCAATCTCTGCCTAACATGCAAAGCTATGTCAAACCCACAGCTGTTGGACATGCTCCACTTGAAAGAAATCCCAATCCCTCCGAGCTACACACTCTGGGGACCTAAACCTTGTTACCACAATAAACAGAACATACTGGAGGGATAGATTCCTGTCCCAGAGACTTCCCATACTCTGGAACAAACTACCTGTCTATATCAAACAAAGCTCCTCATTAGCACTCTTCAAGAAAAATCTTGATGATTGGATGGGAGATGGGAAATTCACCCCAGGGATCACTTCTGTGGCTCTGCTTGACAGGGGAACAGGAAAATAATTTTCTTGGGTGGCGAAAACCAGGGTACCTTTTTGGCTAGGCTTATATAGGGTCAATAGCCTAGTACCTACCTATGAACCTGTGGATTGCTGCAATCCACTTGGCAAGTCTAATGAGGAACTTCATAAAACTTTGGACAGTAAGGAGTATACCTGGAATGTGAATTTGGGTGTTCTGTTCGATACCTTTTAATATGGTGATTTACAACATTAGATTTTTTTTTTGGGGGGGGGGGGTTACATCTAATATGCTCATTGTGTAAATACCATCTGAAAATGTTCATCTTAAATGCTGGTTTAGTTTACATGCAGATGTGTTTATATTATGTGACTAGCTGAAGTTAATTGCCTGATAGGGGTGTGGGAAATTTAATTGTGATCTCTGGAAGAATATGTTTAGATAAGCTGATTAAACTGTAACTCTAAGATAGCATTACTCCAATGTACAAGAACCTAATATTTTTTTACAATGACTTCTTGTGGGCTTTTTTCTTGATAGGAGGAAATACATTTCCACAAGTAACACCTTACTTGATTTTTAGGGTAACGGTGTCAAGCATGAAAACTTTATAACTATAAATATCTACATATTTAGTTTGTCGGGATAGCTTTTATAGATTCATAGTTAAGTACCAGGCTAGCTGCCTTTGCAGGCCATTTTAAGCCTAACCAGTTTCCTTTTTGGTGCCTGAATTAACCTAACTCATTAGGTATTAGACTGGCCTTACCCATCCCATAGTTGAAAATTACAAATTACACCTAGTGAGAATAACTGGGATCATACCATAGATAATTTCAGATTAATTTGGGATCCATGCATGAGGTAATGCATTTAGGAGCTGCATCTATCCATTAGTAGTACATTAGGCAGTCTTGGGGTAAATTTTCTGTTTCCCATCCATAGATCCAAGTTGAATAGAGACTGGGATGAGCTTTGTTTTACATGGATGGGGAATCTGCTCCAGAGCCTATACATGTTATACTTGTTGTGGCTTTCTGAAATCATGATTTAAAATTATTTAAAGCCTGCAATTGAATTTTTAGTCAACATGCTACACTGTGCATGTCTCTGTAAAAATAGCTTAGTGGTAGTATTTTTTTTTTTTGAAATTTTTCAGAAGGAACTCATTTTTAATATTATAATCCATACACTGGTATTTAAATGTGCTTTACATTGTGTTGCAGTTACCATAGTAACTGTAACAACAGCAATATTGCAGCCAATGATATCATTTGGCTAGGGGCACTTGTTCTATGCCTATTTTTTATGGTAAGTATAGAAATGTGGCTGCAGCATTTTTTTACTTAACATTAATAAACATCCTACATCACCTCTGTTCAAAGTAGCCACAGCTACAGAACCTGGTAGGGCAGGTGCTACAATCTAACTAATCAGTTTGCAGGCTTTCTGTTCTGTTCTGTCCATTATATAGACAAAGAATCTGTCAACTACATCATGTTTGTAATGACAAGGAGCAGAAAGTCTGCAAATTATAAATAGGAAAGAGGATGAGATGACTGTATTGTAAAGAATGAGAGTCCATAATTGGTGATAGGCTTGCTTGTTTGTTCGCAAATATATATATATATATATATATATATTTTTTTTTTTTTTTTTGATCTGGCAGGCAATCGGATATTAAGGGCAAAGTACAGCTTTGCAGGACAGATGGAATACTTTACTGTGGCTACTGTGGCAACCACTTTATAATGTATAGGCATCTGAGATGTACATAATTAAAGTAGTTACAATTGATGGGTATGGTCATGGGCAGTTTGTAAAAGAACATGACTGACTCTGTTGCTGTTTGCTCATTATTTTGGATTTTTGTAGCACTAATGTGATTTACATGAAGCAAGTTGGAATACTTTTGTATGACTATTGTCTATGTGAAGCAAAGCTGAAGCACATTACTATGCCCATTATTATTGTGTATTATTATTATTATTATTATATTATTAATAATAATCACAGAATTTAAGAGTGTACACAGTCAACAAAATGGCTATAAGAGCTGGGTAAGGGCTTTGTCTTTGGATTTTTTGCTTTTTTCTTGTTTTTATCAATTTAATCAGCCCAATCTGGCCTTCCATGGTTAGTGTGCAGTTGGGACTACTTTATTGTGGCTATGGTCATTTTTTAATTCAGTTTTTCACTAGAATCAGACATCTGTGATATATACAGTTAACAACTTGCTATCATTAGTGGCACAGCTATCTGCCCATGGATTAAAATGACTGAGACCCTGTTGCTGGGATCAAGCCAAACTGTCATTAATATGGCTTTCCTTGAGTACTGTGCATTTGTGAAAAGCAAGTTGGAATACCTTACTGCAGCCTTTTTATTTAACAGACATTCACTATCTGAGCTGGATACAGCCAATAAAGTGGCTGTAACTAATATGAACAGAGAATAAAATTGACTTATCCCTGCTGCTGTTTAACCAGTGTTAAACAGCCATTGATCTGGCTTGCAGGAGCAGCATTACATTTGCTGAAATCCAGTGGAAATGATGAATGGTCTGGCTTATGCTTGTATGTGTGTGTACTGGACGGGTGGTTACACCATATTTAAGAGTACGGTGTTGGCTAGAATTTCTTTCACTTTCTATCACAGTTGAGTATCAGCACTGTACACAACACATGGATATATTTGGTGGCCTTGGTAGGGATATGTATGAAAATCAAGTAACCACTGACATGGCAGCTCAGCAAGAAGTATTGCTATCAATGAGAGCTTCAGAACTGTATCCAGGAGCTCTGATGTCCTCCAATGCTCTGCATCATGTGCAGTAGGTAAGCTGGAATTCATTTAGTCTGCCTGTAGGTAAGCGTACAGTGCGAATGTGTATACTGAAACAGAATCAGTATTTATCTGTGGGCATCCATAACATTGGCAGGTACATACACAACTCTTCTGGGGAGCAGCAAAAAAGAATAGTTAAGTACTATGCATCTTCAAAAAAATAAGGTATAAAATGTATCACAGATAATCTAGTCTCTCAGATCTTCTGGAAATATGGTTGCACCCACACCGATGTCTGCATAAGTGGATTTTAACTAGACTTAGTAGGGGTGGCCCCACCTTCAGCCTCTGCCCTGGGCTCCACCTAATCTAAAACCAACCCTACTCAGAGGTGTACACAGGAGGTCTCTATCGTCTCAGTGAGGGCTGGGGACAATGTGGCTACTGTTCCTTTAACTTTCCTTCCAATAAACCTCTGAGGTTTGCACAGAAGGTTGCTACAACTTGCCTGGTAACAGAACACACTCTAGGAGCAGCAATTTGGAGTACATTGGTGTGATCATTATTTTTCCCCTATTTTCAGATGTGTATACAGGTAGTTATCTTTTGGGAGGTGAGTTAAGGAAGCATATTGTGTATAAAACTGACAGCAACAAGTCAACAAATATTACCGTAGCCATTTATTCTTTCAGTTGTGTCCCAGTTTAATATCAGGGAGGTGCACAGAGGGTGGCTGTCTTTTGGGTATTGTGATACAGAGGCATTCTGTGCATATGCAGGGCAGGATCAAATTGAAATATATGACTGTTACCATTTGTTAATTCATTTCCATTCCATTTGGACACCAGAGGGTACACAGAAGTTGACTATCTTTTGGGAGCAAGGGGTTGGGAGGCACCATTCCCAGATATACTTTATACATCCTCAAAAGCACTTGTCTACTCAGTTTATTGGGAATGTACAGTTGTGTACACTCACCATAAATGTAGATGTTCGAGAGTCTTCACTGCTGCAGTCCTAACCATTGGGTTATCCATGCTGTGGTAGCCCTCAGCTGGTCCAAATACCAGAGTCAAGATTTTGTGCATCGGCTGCTGTCGCTTGCTGGGTGACGTCAGGTCATCTGAGCTATAAAGGAGAGCAGTTGATGCCATTACCTCAGTTTTCCTGCCTTAACCAACCAAAGAAGTCCAATGTCAATAATTATTAGTAGTCCTGGGGTCAGAGACCCCCATAGAAATTTGTCTCTCTAAGGACAGCAGATATCAGGGGGAAGGAGGGAGGGAAAGTGTGACTGCAGCAGTGAACACACTTGAACATCTACATTTATGGTGAGTGTACACCACTGTACTATGTTCTTCATGTTTCACTTCTGCAGTCCTAACCATTGGGAAGATTCCCAAAGCTGAGGAGAAGGGTGGAAGTTTAATAGAAACTTAAGATTGGGTGAGCATGCCCTGCAGAATTGCAGAAGCAAACCCAGCCCTAGCTTTTGAGAATAGGTTCAGATGATAATGTTTGGTGAAGGTGTGGACTGCAGTCCATGTGGCAGCTTCCAAGATGTCCTTGGTGGGTACCCCTCTAAGGAATGCTGTGGGAGTAGAGGTTGCCCTAGTGGAATGGGTTCTGATGGTCCTAAGGAGTAGTTTTCCATGCAAGGAGTAGCAGAATTGAATGCACTGTGCTATCCATTTGGAAATGGTCTGTTTAGATATTGGTTTCCCCTGTGCAACTGTTTTAAAGCTGACCAAAAGCTGGAAAGGGATAGGACTCTGATAGTGAGGGTCGGAACTTTGAATGTTGGCAGTATGACTGGTATAGGGAGGGAGCTAGCTGATATGATGAATCAAAGGATGGTTGGTATATTGTGTGTGCAAGAGACCAGATGGAAGAGGAGCAAGGCTAGGTGTAACGGAGGCGGTTTCAAATTGTTTTATCATGGTGTGGATGGGAGGAGAAATGGCGTAGGCATTATCCTGAAGGAAGAGTATGCTAAGAGTGTTTTGGAGGTGAAAGGAGTGTCTGATATTGTGATGTTTATGAAGCTGGAAATTGATGGTGTAATGATAAATGTTGTTAGTGCATATGCTCCACAAGTTGGGTGTGCGATGGATGAGAAAGAAAAATTTTGGAGTGAGTTGGATGAAGTGGTGATGACTGTACCCAAGGGTGAGAGACTGGTGATTGGAGCAGATTTCAATGGGCATGTTGGTGAAGGGAACAGAGGGGAAGAGGAAGTGATAGGTAGGTATGGTGTTAAGCAAAGGAATGCAGAAGGTCAGATGGTAGTGGATTTTGCGAAAAGGATGGACATGGCTGTGATGAATACATATTTTAACAAGAGAGAGGAGCATAGGGTGACATACAAGAGTGGAGGAAGATGCACACAGGTGGATTATATGTTATGTAGAAGGGCAATCTGAAGGAGATTGGAGACTGTAAAGTGGTGGCAGGGGAAAGTGTAGTTAGGCAGCATAGGATGGCGGTTTGTAGGATGACATTGGTGATCAAGACGAGGAGGATGTGTGTGAGGGCAGCACCAAGGCTCAAATGGTGGAAATTGAAAAGGGTTAATTGTGAGGTGATGTTCAGGGAAGAGTTAAGACAGGCACTGGGTGGCAGTGAAGAGTTACCGAATAGCTGGGTAACTACAGCAGAGCTAGTAAGAGAGATGGCTAGAAGGGTGCTTGGTGTGACATCTGGAAAGAGGAAGAAGGACAAGAAGACCTGGTGGTGGAATTAAGAAGTACAGGAGAGTATACAGAGAAAGAGGTTGGCGAAGAAGAAGTGGGATTGTCAAAGAGATGAAGAAAGTAGACAAGAGTATAAGGAGATGAGGTGCATGGCAAAGACAGAAGTGGCGAAGGCTAAGGATAAGGCGTATGAAGAGTTGTATAAAAGGTTGGACACTAAGGAGGGAGAAAAGGACCTGTACCGATTGGCTAGACAGAAGGACCGAGCTAGTAAAGATGTGCAGCAGGTAAGGGTGATAAAGGATAATGAGGGAAACATACTCACAAGCGAGGAGAGTGTGTTGAGCAGATGGAAAGAGTTCTTTGAGGGGTTGATGAATGAAGAGAATGAGAGGAAGAGAAGGTTGGATGATGTGCGGATAGTGAATCATGAAGTGCAGTGGATTAGCAAGGAGGAAGTAAGGATAGCTATGAAGAGGATGAAGAACGGAAAGGCTGTTGGTCCAGATGACATACCTGTGGAAGCATGGAGGTGTTTAGGTGAAATGGCAGTGGAGTTTTTAACTAGATTGTTTAATGAAATCTTGGAAAGTGAGAGGATGCCTGAGGAATGGAGAAAAAGTGTTTTGGTACCGATTTTTAAGAATAAGGGTGATGTGCAGAGCTGTAATATAAAATCCACGGATAAGCGCTTTCATCCTGACCACTTCAGAACTTCATCAGATAACTAATTAAACTTCCTAATACATTATATACTAAAATCAAAAACCAAAAAACCATCATAAAAGGTATATGATGAAAGTGCTTATCCGTGGATTTTATATGCTTCTCAATAAACTCCAGTATTGGTTTTATTGAACTGACTCTTTTTGAGCTTTAGTGCATTGGAAAGGGGCATTTCCTTTGAGCTTTAGTGCATTGGAAAGGGGCATTTCCTTTGAGCTTTAGTGCATTGGAAAGGTGCATTTCCTACTGCTTCAGCTTGCCTTGTTTGTGTCTTCAACAGTTTTTCGTTTGTATTCTTTCTATCAAGCAGTGCAACATTATATACATCACAAACACTGCAATGCTATATACATCACAAACAGTGCAACGGCATGTACATCACAAACAGTGCAATGCTATGCACATCACAAACGCTGCAATGTTTATTCTTCTGGGTGGTGTCAGAATGTGCACCCTCTAACCCTAAAAAAGAATGACTGAGAAGTGTCACACTGAGAGAGAGTTGTAGCTGTATCTGGTAGCCACATAAACAGTTGAAGGAACCATGAGAATAAAAACACCATCAACTTACACATCTACCATCTATTGTATTCATGTGGACACAGGTGATGCTTATTTCTCAGTCTTAGGATAACATTCAGATCTAATGACCTACAATGACAATAGTCCACTGATGCAGGCAGAGAGACAGGGAGCTTGATAAACCTAAGTTTTTCCCTTCCAGAGTCAAAAGTTGTCCATATTGCACAAACTGTTCTAACAAATTCATATGGTTACTGTGATGCATAAGAAATCACAGTGTTCAATTAGACACAGCTACAGGAATTCTTGCTTGATCTATAGTCTGTTCCCCTCTACATGCAAAAAATCAGTACAAGGGCAAGGGACTGAGACCTATTTAGCAACTATTTTGCAAGGAACCCTGTTGTTATGTCCTTGTTTTTTTTAACGTGCAAAAAGAAACCACTCTCTGTAAGCCACAAAATCAAAACCATTTCTATTAAATAATCAGAATTCAGACCTCCTTCTGTAACATCTGGGCAAGGAATAACTTACCAAACACCATGAAGGAAGGATGTGGTTTCCATTTTGCAAATGGCTTATTATGTCAAAGACTCAGCAAGATAACATATTTTATGCATGCTCTGCCGGACTTTGCTACAGATGAGTACCAAAGAACACAAAGTATAAAGAAAGCTTCTCATAAATGCAATTACAGCAAGGAATTTATGTATGTTAATATTTGTCATCATAGATCAGTAACGCTTACTGCCACCAAAATCAGGCTGGCTGAATGAGCATCACCTGGATACTCTGGTCATACTTAACAAAATCAAGAGAGAATCACAAATTACTACACCTGTTGTCTCACCAGTAAGTAATCACAGCCTAAAATGGTCAAAGAGGATACTTATTCAAGCTGGTGCAGTGATGGACAACATTTAAATAAGCCAAAGCAGAATAAACGTCAATACAAAAATTCCTAATACATTCCTCTATTAAATATTACCCCTACCACCTCAAGTACTACTAATGTTGGATAAAAGAGGGCTGACTTCATGACCTTGGCTGAATATATCTCAGCAGACTCAGATTCTAGTTTAACTAACATAATATAAAGGAGAACACAGGTTTGTTTATGTGACCTGTTCCTTTTCCTTCTATAACAATTAAACATTTCTTACATCTACCTGATATTAACACCAGCTTGTTACACGGTAACATTCTCTGCATTACCGTCTCTTATGGGCTCACTGTCAGCAACAATGTCTCAATCTTCAATACAGATGGAACGCATAAAGCTGTAGAGAGACCATTATAGCCAAAACCCATTATCTCTTGCACGTTGCTAGACCTGGACCATAATCCAGTGGCTTCTATTTTCCATGTCTATATGTACATGTCTCTCTAAAAGGCCAATGAAGCTAGGTGGACTTTGCAGCTAACACAAAATTTTGAGTTACTGAAGGCATTAAACATGTGCTTCCCACTTTAGTAATCTTTCAAATTAAGGTAAAAACAGCGTGCTTTCTACTGTTCAACAGACGAGCATAGTGCGTTCTGCATCTCCAAACAGTACATTTCTCAATAAATTAAGTGAAACAAGCGTGCTACAAAAGGGAATTGGAAAGCAGACTCTCTGCATTGTAAATTGAGAAGCAGGCAGGTAACTGTGTAGTTTTTAACAGTAGGGCCTAGGAACAGAGTATTGGGCATATAAAAAGAAACATAAATAGCGTACTTGTAACTCATACCTGCACATGCTGCCTCTAGGCAACTGCTTTACTGGCTTAGCCCGGTTCAGCTCTTCACCTCCCTCCTCTCTCAAGTAATCAGAGCATACATAATCACCTACCTGACCAGCCATTTTCAAATTAACCAGTGCATCAGGTCCCAGTCAGTTGAGGTATGTTCACATACTTATGTATTTAATTCTAGTTTCTTTATCTGAGCTCAATGTACTAACTGTTTACTGCATTTACTCGCAAACTGAAACCTTGATGAATTAAGGCATGTTTATTGGTACCAGCTGCAACAAATTACTCGTAAACTGCTGTTGATATTGTATCCATTTATTGTCATTTGCATTGACCTAGTGGTCTGTCCTGGGTAGTGTAGCATTGATAAGGGACAGAAATACTGAATACTAACTGAGCCCTTAAGGCAGATATACAGGAAAGAGTGCTGCTGTTTGCTAATACTAAAAGGTGCACGTGGACTTGTTTGATAATCATGTATACTGAATGTTTGAATGATTAACTCTGTTCTTGGTATAGTACTAATAATCATATCCCCTCTCTAGGTGTTCCTACCTCACCCCCCCCCCGAAAGGCTTGTAAAAGCATATAGGGTCATTCCGGGAATAGCAACAAGTACGGAAGACTTTCCCCACCACGGAACTTAACGTCAATATCCACTAAAATACCTTCCCACCTGCAAACCTAAAAAACTGGGTCCAAAAAGCACTGGTGAATGCCCTCATTACTCCCACTTGTAATCTGTTTATGCTGATAAGCATTAGCTTATAAGGGTTAGACTTTCTTCCCCAATTAAGGTAAAAACAGCGTGCTTTCTACTGTTCAACAGACGAGCATAGTGTGCTCTGCACCTCCAAACAGTGCATTTCTCAATAAACTAAGTGAAACAAGCGTGCTACAAAAGGGAATTCGAAAACAGGCTCTCTGCATTGTAAATTGAGAGGCAGGCAGGGAACTGTGCAGTTTTTAACAGTAGGGCCTAGGAACAGAGTATTGGGCATATAAAAAGAAACATAAAAAAGCATGCTTGTAACTCATACCTGCACATGCTGCCTCTAGGCATCTGCTTTATTGGTTTAGCCCCGCTCTGCACCCCACCCTGCCCTCATATCCCACCCGCCCCCGGTAGGACTAAGTTTATAATGCACTGGCATGCCCCATTAATTAGCTAACCAACTACACTTGCTCCTAGAACCCAGAAAACTCCTAGCACAGTAATACACCCTCTATCCACCCCAATATCCATATTAACCCACCCATAGCTATACTATGCTCTCTAATCTTTTATCCACCACATACACTCGATACAGACCCTAGCCTAGTAATTTACTATGACTACTGCTAAAACACTAATGTTGCTACCCTTAGTACCCCTGCTATTCATTCCTTATCTCCTAAGCTCCTATGAATATGTACAGCATCTTGAAGTCCAATACCCAAACTCTCAAACAGACACCAACCCAGTATTCAATAAGTTTATCCACCACATAACCACCCCCTCTCCTAATTCCTCGCCCCCCCAATTACCATCACCCGACTAAATACCGCTACATTAGCTTAAAAACCAAAAGCTACGAAAAAATCATAAACAAATGTTTAAGACTCATAAGCAACTTAAAAATTAATCTTATGAAGGATGGAGACATCCACCCCAACCCTGGCCCATCCACAACAGTAGACCCAAGTGCACCACCTAACAACCCAACGTGTACTAGCCAAATTGACAGACTTCCAAACTCATTTCTGGTCTGTCATCTCAACATTAGAAGCCTAAACAATAAGATCCATAGCCTACATGGACTCTTAGCTGTTCACTCTCCTGATATCCTCTGTCTCACAGAAACCTGGCTAAAGCCAATAACCAAAGATAACGAAATACCCCCCCCCCAACGTACAACATCCTTAGACTAGACCGGATCTCCAGGAAAGGTGGCGGGGTAGCTGTACTATACAAGTCTACCCTAACAAAAACAACTGACACCCAACAGCCACCCCAGTTTGGGAATGCAGAAATTCTCATCACCAAACTAATAATAAACAAAAATAAATGTAGATACATTATCTGCATTTATATTCCAACCGGCAAGAATGATAATACTCTAGAAAATATATTACATTGGCTAGCTTCTAACTATCCCCAGGAAACCATTGTCTTGGGGGACTTTAACACTGATTGGAATACCTGTTCCTCAAACTTCCTCCACCCATTTAAACCTCCATGGGTTTACTCAGATCATTGCCACTTCCACTAGATTTAGCAAAAATAGAGTCAAATATAGTATCCTTGATTGGATACTTATTAACAGCCACCCCCAAAAGTACAAGTCAGGTACACTACCCGATGGTCTAAGTGATCACTGCCTTACCTATATTATTAGGCTCAAAGCAGACATTCCCAACCAGCCCACCTACAAAACTATAAAAAACGTCAGGAACTTTAACCTTGAAAACTTCCAAAATGAAATCAAAGTATGTAACTGGAATGTCTTGAAATGACTCCCATTACAAGAAGCAGTTGAGTACTTCAATACCAGATTTCTGGCTATCCTTAACCACCATGCTCCTACCCGTACCATACGTGTAAAAGCCACAGTTGCACCGTGGCTATCTAAAGTAACAAAAACCAAAATTATACTAAGAAACAATGCCTGGGCCAGGTGGCATATTACCAAAGCCCCTATGGACCAAGTAAGATACCAGCAGCTAAGGAACCAGACCAAAAAATATGTCATTCTAGAAAAAAAAATTACTATACCCTCCTACAACAAAAATATCAGCTAAAACCTCAAAAGTTCAGGGTTGGTATTACAATCTTCTCCACCCAGGCCATTCTGCCACTCCTACACCATCAGTTGGCCTTGATAAATCCCCTGTAGAAATTGCAAACAGCTTCAATTCCTTTACTGAAACTATCCAGTCTCTAGCTACCCATCTCACTCTATCGGACACAAACACCAGCACTGGCACATCTAGACCTGATCCACCCAACACCCAACACCCAACCAACCTTTACCTTTCAAACCCTACCTACCAACCTGATCCAGACCTTACTCAAAAAGCTAAAACCTACTACACTAGCTGCCGACCACCTCCCAGCTGAATATCTTCAAAAAGCAGCTGATGCCATAGCACTTCCCATTTCTATTCTGATCAACAGATCCATCTCAGAAGGATCCATCCCAGCAATATGGAAAACATCACGTTATACCTCTCCATAAAGGGGGAAGTTCCACAGAATTATCTAACTTAAGACCTATAGCCATTCTTTCACCACTAGCTAAAATCATGGAAAGATGCATACACAACTAAATCATGCTCTTTCTTATTCAAAACGGAAAGCTCGCTGACTCGCAGCACAGCTTTAGGCCATTCCATAGTACCACCACGGCTCTTCTAGCTTTCTCTAATGTCATCAATCTTTATCATAACAACAAACTATCTTCAGCACTCTTCCCAGATCTCTCAAAAGCTTTTGATATGGTCAACCACTGGCTACTGCTCAATACCCTACAAGCCATTGGTTTAGACCAAAACGCAATACAATGGTTTCACTCCTACATAAACGGTAGACAGCAGGCTGTCTTATGGCAGAGCAAGCTGTCATCCCAACTCTATCCCTAGGTGTCCCACAAGGGTCCATACTAGGTCCCCTTCTTTTCTCTATCTTTATCAATGAACTGCACACCACCATCCCAGGAGCCACCTGCATCCAGTATGCAGATGACGCAATGCTAATATGCTCCGCCTCCTCTCAAACACAACTTCTAACCCTCACCCAGACCACTTTCAGCATGGTAGAAACATGGCAAGCTAATCTCCACCTGCTTCTAAATCCAAACAAAATCAAGCTGCTACTTTTCTCCCCTAACCATAGAATTTCTCCTGCTTCCTTCAACATCAAATCTAGCAATGACACCATTATCTCCCCTGATGACCATACAAAGCTTCTAGGCGTAATAATAGACAACAACCTTACATTTGATAAACATGTCAATCACACTATTAAGACCGTCAACAAAAAGCTTGGCTCCCTGTACAGAGCCAAACCTTTCCTCACCCCCCTAGCTAGGATAGCTATTGCAAGATCACACCTCCTCTCTACCCTTATGTATGCCTCCCCTGTACTCACCAACCTATCCAAAACTGATCTCAACAAATTATAAGGATGTTACAATCATATAGTCAGATTTGCTACTGGCATGGCTTTTAGGACCCACCATTGCCAGAACCTCAAAGCAATGGGATGGCTAGAGTATCCTACCCTTCTACAGTTCAAACAGATTATAGTAGCGCATAAAATACTCCATCAATCTGATAACACCACTGCACTCAAAAATATTCTCACTCCTCATAGTTCCCCCAGGCCATTACGCTCAGCTGATAAACTAATGATACTGATCCAAAAATCCAACAACTCAACAGGCGATGCTATATTTGCCAACTCAACCGGTAACATCTGGAATTTACTCCCTACTACCATTACCAAGGAAACGTCACTACCCCTATTTAAAAGAGAACTCAAAAATACCTCACATCTCATTGCTGTGCTCTTGTTCTAAACCTAACAACTTCACTAATGCGTGTGTCTTGCTACCCAACCTCCTGTTTAGCCAAGTATCTATGCCTCATATCATTTGAGCATCTAAGCACTGTGAATTATGAGATCTGAATGTATTCTATGTTCACATTTTCCGATACGTCTTTGCCAACCAGATGCAAGTCTGCACATTGTGTATATTGATATCTGCCTGTATTTTTCTAAACATGTCTGCCTGTGTTTATCACTCAGTGATGTATGTACTGTCTCTTTTTTTTGGTATGTGGAGCTTTTCTCCCCGGGCCTCCACTGAACATGGACATATATCCAGTCGGACTATCCCAGTCAACAAATGTAAAATAAATAAATAAAGTAGTGTGTATGTTTTTTTTTTCATTGATAGTGTTTCAACAGCTGAAAAAAGCAATGTGAAGGAAAATCCTACGCACAGACAGCATGGTATAAAATTATGTGCTAAAGAGTAACACCATTCTCTGGAGTCTACAAAAGCCCAGTCTGGTTCCAGAAGTTTCTGCAGTCACTACCATGCTCTCAAAATCAAGGCATAAACCTCAGTTACTTGTGCAACACAACAGATATGTGTGCAAGGTAATGTGTAGTTTCAAACACAGAAAAGTTGGTCACAGCATTTGAACAACATTTTAACATCTGTTATTTACTTTAGAGGGCACATCATCAGCATCACTGTGCAAAGGTATGTCCTTCCTGCATTCACGTTTATTATTATCACTGCTGAGGGCATTGTACCTCAGGGAAATGGAGCTGTCCTGCACTATCAAACTCACCTTTCAGCTTAGGGTACATTGTCGCTCCAACGTTAACAAATGCACATTTCAACTTAATGTATGCTGTTGGCCCAACACTAACAAATGCACATTTCAATTTAGGGTACACTGTCAGCCCAACACTAACAAATGCACATTTCAATTTAGGGTACACTGTCAGCCCAACACTAACAAATTCACATTTCAATTTAGGGTACACTGTCAGCCCAACACTAACAAATGCATATTTCAATTTAGGGTACACTGTACCCTAAAAAATGCACATTTTGACTTTGATTTGGAATATACAGTCACTGCTTTGCACTCACTCCCATATCTCCGACTGTCCCAAGTAACGATGTTCAACTGCTATCCTAGTTCTGTGAACTCAGCTAAATATACAAACTACCAACTTCACATAAGTGTGCCTTGTAAAATGCTCAATTATGTTGAGATGAAATGATTTACTCATGAGTGACACAATATAACTTCCTGATGGATAATGACACAACTCAGGAAATGATGAAACACTAACCATATCAACTCCATCAATCTACCCAAGTTTGTTTGTTTATTTATTTACTTCATAAATGAAAATAAATCTGAGTGCCGTACAGAAGTTATGACATGGTTTCCTCCTTACATACTAAGTATTACAATAAAAAGAAGTTGTGTACTCACCATAACATTCCATGTTCGTAGTCCATCTCACCCTTCATTTTTACTTATGGATTCGGACACGGTCCTCGGCTCCAACTCGGACGATTTTCAAGCTCGAAGACTTCTGGTTGGCTCGTGGCTAAGCAGGTATCCCATGGTGCACCAGTGCAGTCCCCAGATCTTTTTTGCTGCTTGCTAGAAACAGAAAAACCCCGAACCAGAAAACCAATACTAAAGGGTCGCCAACCAAGAGAATCAAATTATTACCTCCAGATCTTCCAGGATGGGGGCAGGAGGGCGGGTTGGTAAAAATGAAGGGTGAGATGGACTACCAACATGAAACGTTATGGTGAGTACATAACTTCTTTATGTTACGTAGTCCAATCTTACCTTCATTTTTACATATGGGGCAGCGTCCCTAGCACATTATTCTTGGGTGGCTCATTGGAAAATACTCCTGAGCACAGTGGAGCCAAAGGATGCTCTACCCCTGGATGCCAAATACAACTTATAATGAGTAATAAAGGTGTGAGGGGTAGCCCACGTAGCTGCTGCACAAATATGATCAAGTGGTACCCTGGCTTGAAAGGCTGCAGAGGTAGACAGAGACCTGGTAGAATGAGCCTTGATCCTGTGGGGTAAAGTTCTGCCCTCCAAATTGTAGATGAAGGCTATGCAACTAGAAATCCAATTAGACAATGTCACCTTAGAAACTGGTAAGCCCAATCGGAGTCAGAAAAAGAAATGAATAACTGGTCTGACTTCCGAAATTCTTTGGTCCGTTGCGAATAAAAATGTAGCTGTCTATGAACGTCCAGCTGGTGGAAACTATATTCAGCTGCATTGCAGTGACTGGGAAAGAAAACTGGAAGCTCAATGGACTGATTTTAGGTGGCAGTAAGAACAAACTTTGGGAACAAACGAGGGATTGGTACGTAAAGATACCCTGTCTTTATGACAGATTAAATAAGGTGGCTTAAAAGACAGGGTTTGTAGCAAAGGAACATGTCTGGCTGACGTATTAGCTACTAAAAACACAGTCTTCCAAGACAAATATTTTAAAGAAGCTGAGTGAGAAGGTTCAAAGGGAGGGGATATCAATTTGGACAACACAAAATTTAAATCCCAAGAAGCCACAGGTTCTTGTAATGGTGGTCTCAGTAAAGTGGCTCCTCTCAAAAAGGTATTGCATAGCTTATGAGACATAAGGTTGTCATATGGGGACCCTAAATAAAAATGAGAGACTGCCACCAACTGTATTTTGATGGTGGACGCGGCAGATCTCCGTTGAAAAACCTCCGAAAGGAATTCCAGAATCACGGGAATGGGAGTGCTGTAAGGATCCACGTTCATTTTCTGTGGCCAAATAGAAAACCTTTTCCATTTACTGTCATACAGTCTTCTGGTTGAGGGTTTATGCAAGGATAAGAGAATATATGATACTGATGAAGAAACATCATGACGCCTGACTAGAGATGGAACTGGAGCAGCCATGCTGTCAATTTGAGGGTGTGGAGAGTGGGATGTAGCGAACCCAACAAGTGGGTCAATAGATCTGGAACTGGGTCCAGAATCCAAGGATCGTCCAAGAGAAGAGGCTCGAGGAAGGGGAACCAGACCTGACGAGGCCAGTAAGGGAGCAATGAGGATCAACTTGATTCCCAGCTGATTGGCTTTCTGAATCACTTTGGGGATAAGAGGGAATGGAGGAAAGGCATATAGAAGTCCCGTGGGCCAATCGTGGACCAGAGCGTCTCTGGGTGTTACCCCTGGAGGAGGAATTAGGGAAAAATAGCTGCTGCACTTGGCATTGACTGGGCTGGCAAAAAGGTCGCAGCAAGGCTGTCCCCATCTCCGGAAAATCTGTTCCACTATTTCCCATTTCAGAGACCACTCATGAGGCAGTAAAATTGCCCAGCTTAGCTTGTGGGCTATCACTTTGGTTGTCCCCAGAATGTGCGTTGCCACCAGAAAGTGCTGGGAAGAAATCGCCCATTCCCAAACTCGCATGGCCTCTTGATAGAGTGGGTTAGATCTTGTACCATCCTGTTTGTTGATATACCACACAACCGACATGTTGTCTGATTGTATCACAATCATCACTGGAGGAAGAAGGTCCAGAAGTGCTTGCAACGCCAGAAGCACAGCCCTCATCTCCAGAACACTGATTTGCAGATGAGCCTCGTGTTCTTGCCATGTGCAATGGACAGTCATGCCAAGATACTGCCCCCCACCTGACCTGGGAGGCATCCGTGGTCACAGTGGCGATGGGTTGGGCAGGCACAAAGGTCGCTCCCGTGAACAAGTCTTATCCACCAATGAAGGTCCTTTTTGCATGATTCCATCAGCAGGATAGGGTGGCTCAGCAGTAGATATTGGAATGACCACTGGAAAAACATGAGCCATTGGAGGATTCTCATGTGAAACCTGGCTAAAAGTATTAAAAGAATGATTGAGGCCATCATAACGAGAAGTTGAAGAATCCATTTTGCTTTGACCTTCCAAAGTGGAAGAAGACTGAACTTGTGAGATGAGGTTTTGTGCTCTTTTTGCGGGGAGACGAACCATCATATCCACTGTGTCTACCTCTGCGCCTATAAAAATCACAGATTGCGAGGGCAGTAATGTAGAATTTTCCCAGTTTATGGAGATCCCTAACTGAGCACAAAGTTGAATGGTGGCGTCCCTGTTTTGGATGAGTAGATGCCTGGTGGGGGTGGTCAGGAGCCAGTCGTCCAAATACGGAAACACCTGGAATCCCTGACGTCTCAAGTGAGCTGTCACCACTGCCATGCATTTGGTGAACACCCTGGGGGCTGTGATGAGTCCAAAGGGCACAGCACAAAACTGATAATGACTGGCTCCCAAGCCAGAAGTGCAGATATCTCCTTGACGCCTTGTCCATTTTTATATGGTAGTAGGCGTCTTGGAGATTCAGAGAGCACATCCAATAGTCTTTCCCTAACAATAGGAGTATCGACTGCAGTGTGACCATCCGAAACTGGTCCTTCTTTACGGATTCATTTAATCTGCTGAAGTCTAAAATTGGCCTCCAGTCTCCGGTTCATTTTGGGACTAAAAAGAACCTGGAGTAAGTTCCAGATTTTGTCTGGTCTGCTGGGATGGGCTGGATGACTCTTTTTAAGAGCAACTTGATCTCCACAGTTGCCTGATCCCTGTGATTGGGTGGAACATCTGGGATCCTTTTGGGAACAAAAAGTGGAAGGGAAAAGGGTATGATATAGCCTCTGGTAACAACTCTTTGTACCCACTTGTCTTGGGTGATATCTAGCCAGGCTTCTGAATACAAAGAGATGCGACCCCGACTGGCCCCAGAGAAATGTAGTCGGGCCCCACATCAGAAGCGCTGATAAGGCCGCCCTCAAAAGGAATCACGGCCTTGCTGGTATTGCGGACCACCCCTACCTCTAGGGTGATGTCTACCATTTCCTCCTCCTCTGCCTCTGAAGGAGAATTCACTGTGTGTGCCCGGAAAGACCCTCTTTGTCTTTTTGAACCACATTTTACCTCCCCTTTGACCTTTGGGATATGATCGAGAGAGAACGGTAAAACGGACTCCCACGGCAGAGAGATTCTTTCCTTCCTGCTCACACCGAGTGAGTGTTTCTTTCACCTTGGGACCAAACAAGGAGGAACCATCAAATGGGGTGTTAGTGAAGGTGGACTTGAATGGCTTCACAAAATTATGCAGGCGCATCCAGGAGTGGCACCTAAGGGCAACTCCTGAACCCGCTGCTATGCTCGCTCCATCAGCCGCATGGGAGATAGGCCACATGGAGGAGTTAACTACAGAATATAGGGTGGACAACTGAGCAGAGATCCTATCAGGGACTCCCTCAGGTCAAGCACCCTGTACGGAATCTCCTAACTCCTTGAGATCCCTCTGCAACCTCGTGAAGTGGGTAAGATAGTTCAGAGATCGGAGTGTAAATGCTGCTGAACTAAATACATGCTTCCAAAATCTGTCCATCTGTCGAGACTCCTTGTTTGGTGGATGAACAGAGGAAGAAGTCTCCGCCAACTCTTGCTTCATGGCCGCCGCCACCACCATGGCATCTATGGGAATGCCCTTAGACAGAACTCTTTTCAAGGAGGGGCAGACAGGAACTTATTTGGTCTCCTGGGAACTGGCTCCATGGCATCAGGAGTATTCCATACCTTCCGGCTAACCAGATCCATTAGTTCGTCGAATGGTAGAGACACCCAAGAGGCAGAGGGTTGAGACCCGAAAGCCTTCAGGTACACTGACACCTGATCAGAAGGGTTGACAGTGGGCCAGACACACCTCTGTTTAAGGATCTCTAGGATGTCCACAAAGGTGATATCATCAGAGGATGACTTGGGGGACCCTTCCGACTCCTCGAGGTCAGTGTCCGATGTCAGAGACTCACCCTGGGAGTCAATATGCTTCCTCTTGCATACCCTCTTCCGAGGGGGCTCCTCAAAGGGACCTTCTGGGGAGGTCTCTGAAGAGTGGGGACCACCAGCCGGTGGCTCCTGAGGCTGCGGGTCTCTGCTGTCTCCGGAGAAAGTAGGTACTGACTGAAGTGGGAGCCCTGGGGGGAAGAGTGTTTGTACCACTGGCAGGGGCTGTAGATTGAGACAGCATGCTCATTCACCTCAAAAGCCGACCTCTCCGACTACAAAGATCTCCCCCGCTCCGAAGAGACAAAGGTTGGCATTGGAGCCAGAGCCATCGGCTCCGAGACAGATGCAGGGTCTGAGCTCACCCTGGTGGAAGCACCAAGAAGAAAGCTCGGAACCGAAGAAGATTGATTCAAACCCTCCCCATCGGCGCAGACAGAACAGCTTTGGTCAATGGACTCAACAGCCAGAGCAGAGCGTGTCGGAGCCGAACTCAGCTCCAATGCAGCAGCAAGGGGAGCCAGAACCAAGGGTTCCTCCATTGGTAACAAGCACTCCGGCTCTGAAAGGCCAACATGGCTCAGAGTAGGAATCACAGACGAGGGCAAAACTGGCTCGAGTGGCTCTGGAACTGACTGGGTCAGAGCCAACAAAAATTTAGGCAGAGCAGATGACTTCAGGAGTCTCAGTACTATCCTCTCCACATCTTCTTCTGAAAGGCTCCTGGAAGATCTGAAAGATAAAGTAGGGGATCTCGACCTAGGAGGCACTGGAGACTTGATTAGCAAGGAGACCGGTAGGGATTCTACAGTCTGGCTCCGAGCAGTACAGTCAACTGCTATTTCCAAAGGTTCAGAAGTTGGCATCGAAGCACCTTTGACAGACGGTGCTCTCCTTCGGCTCCTAACACTGAGAAGTCGAGGAGGCAGATTTTGGAAATTTGGAAGGCGGCTCTGAGACACCAGCCAGTGCTGGAGAAGGCCTTTTTGAAGCTTTAGATTTGAAGTCAGATCTGGATTTTGTAGACTTGGAAAAAGCTGACGAACTAGATACAGCTTCCTCAAAGGTTGGTTTCAGAAGACCCTTGAGTATCAGCTTGTTCTTTCTCACCTGCAACACTCTAGGAGAGAAAGCATGACAGAACAAGCATGATTCCTGCAAATGGAGGACTCCCAAGCAGTAGACACAGCTACTGTGGCCATCCGTTAATGACATTTTCTGGGAGCATTTCATGCATTTTTTTAACCCAGAGGGTTTATGCTCCTTGCTATCCTTAGACATTGCAGACACACATGCAAAACCAGTAGGAGAGATAGAGAATAACTGAGGACTAGGTCCTCTAACTAAAACGGGCCTAGCCCTGCAGAAGAGTTACACAAGGACTAGGTCCTCTAAGTTAAATGGGCCTAGTCCTGTGAAACAAAAACTAGGTCTTGTAACCTAAACAGATCAAGTATTTAACACAGACACACACACATGTGAAATCACACAGGAAAAAATTTTGTGCAGCAATCCTAAAATACCACCTTAATGGATCCCCGCCAAAGACAACAAGTTAACAGTCAACAACGACCAACAAAGGTCCGAGCAGTACAAATAAATCAATAGGAGCCCCTGTTGATCAAGAGCGGAAAAAACGCCAAAACAAACACTCTACCTAGGCAAAAAAGCGCAATGGCACCTAACTAACTGGTACACAGGCTACTAAAACTATTACAGTGACAAAAAAAAAGTCCACAAGGACAACTAGGCAAAGGCCTATAAGATAACAACACTAATATATCACTAAATATGCAATATCCACTAAAAATGTAAGAATTGAAAAGGACTTAGCCAGAGCCAAGAGAAGCACATCTGAACTCGTCGATGCGGCAAATGAGATCTGGGGATTGCATTGGTGCACCATGGGAGACCTGCTTAGCCACAAACCAACCAGAAGTCTTCGAGCTTGAAAATTGGCTGAGTCAGAGCCGAGGATTGGCTCCGAACCCATATGTAAAAATGAAGGTGAGATTGGACTACCTAACATTATTGGTTACTACACTGCATAACTTAAAATCTGTCAGACTATTTTGAATGTGTTGTCAAAAGGAAACCCACTTACCACTGAATGGTGGCAGTCTGCTAAAAAGTACAGTTGTGTACCTACTATAAATGTAGATGTTTGAGTGTATTCACTGTTGCAGTCATTACTCTTGGGTTATCCTGCTGGCAGGCTACCCTCAGTCAGCCATAATTCCAAAGTCTAGGTCCGGCATCAGTTGCTGTCGCCTCTTCCCTGACATCAGTGCGCCAGGGGTATAAAAGATGCAGCCGACGCCATTTTCTTCAGTTTTTCTTGCCCCAGATGTCAGGTGCCCCCAAATTGGTAGGCTGAAAAAATATGCCAATAAAAATGCATGCACAAAAATAACATTTCCTTTATCTACAAGCAAATACACCAAATAGGTTGTATAGGATAGAGAAGTGCAGATAAGTCCCAGCAAAGAGAAGGGGGATGGTGGGTAGGTAACCTGGACTGCAACAGTGAATACACTCCAACATCTACATTTATGGTAGGGACACAACTGTACTATGTTCGTGTTTCACTGTTGCAGTCATTACTCTTGGATTGAATCCCAAAGCTGAGGATGGCTGGCTGGGCTAAATAGGATTAGGAGAGGCTATGAGGCCCTGCAGAACTGTAGTGGCAAAGCCTGCTCTGGACTTTAAGAGGTAAGTGGTAGTGCTTTGTGAAAGTGTGCACTGAACTCCAAGTTGCAGCCTCTAAGATATCTTTGGTTGGTACTCCTCTGAGGAAGGCTGCTGAAGTGGCTGCTGCTCTGGTGGAATGAGGCCTAATGCCCTTAGGCACTGATTTGCCATGTTGAAAATAGCAGAAACAGATGCAATGGCCTATCCATTTAGAAATAATCTGTTTTGAGATGGCCATTCCTTGTGATCCTGCAGCATATGACACTAAAAGTTGCTCAGTCTTTCTGAAAGCTTTAGTAAGTAGAAGCGTAACTGCCTGTGTATGTCCAAAGAATGCAGAATTTTGTCACCCTTGTTCTGTGGATTTGGATAAAAGGCAGGCAAGTGAATGGTTTGGTTGAGGTCCACACTGGATACCACCTTAGGCATGAACGTAGGGTTTGTCCTCAGAAAAACCCTGTCTGGATGAAAAATGATAAAAGGTTCCACAGCCATGACTGCTTGTAACTCTGAGACTCGCCTTGCAGAGGTTATTGCTAGGAGTAGAGCTGTTTTTCAGGATAAGAATTTTATATCTGCTGTTGCAGCTGGCTCGAAAGGGGGCAGTGTGAGTTTTTCCAAAACATAATTGAGGTCCCAGGACGGAATTGGTGCTCTCCTTGGAGGCCTAATGTTTTTGGCCCCTCTGAGGTACTGCCTTATTAAAGGATGTGAAAAGATAGGTGGTTCTGTATTGTAATGGGCTGAAATGGCAGAGGCATGAATCTTAATAGAGGAGAAAGAAAGGCCTTTGTTCAGCATTTCAATTAAGTATTGTAAAATCTGAGGGGATATTTGGTACACACGTGTCAATGCCTTGTTCCTGGTTCCAAGCACAGAATCTCTTCCATTTTTCTGCATAAGATTTTCTGGTACTGGGCCTCCTGGCCTCCAAGATAACATCCATAACAGCTTATGAAAGAGGAGTGTTCTGAATGACTACATTATCCGCCATGCTGCCAGATTTAAGGTCCTGAGTTGGCTGTGCAGGACCTGACTGTTTTATTGGGTCAGCAAATGAGAAGTTTGAGGCAATATCCATGCTGGACCTTGAGACAAGCTCTTTAGGACTGGGTACCAGTGCTGGCATGGCCAGTCTAGTGCAATCAGTATCATTTTTGGCTTCTCTTGTCTGACCTTTAGGAGTACCCTAGGAAGGAGAGGCAGTGGGGGAAAAGCATATACTGTTAAATTTTTCCAGCTGAAGGATAAGGCGTCCACTTTCCATGCTTGCTTGTGATAAATCCTTGTGCAAAATCTCTGCAATTGGCAGTTGTGAGGGGAGGCAAATAGATCTATGTCTGGGCATCCCCATTTCCTTATTATCATGCTGAAGACTTGTGGATCCAGTTTTCATTCGTGGGGATCCATGAGGTTTCTGCTTAGTTCGTCTGCCAGGGTATTTGTTTTTCCTGGCAGGAATTGTGCTTGCAGGTGAATGTGAAAAGCCAATGCTGTGTTCCATAAGGTCACTGCTGGTCTGCAGAGGGGGTAGGAATGTGCACCTCCCTGCTTGTTTATCTACCACATGACCGTAGTATTGTCTGTCTTTATCAGTAGCTGTCCTGGATGAAGCAGGTCCTTCAAAGCTGTCAGGGCATTTTGAACAGCTAGCATCTCTTTTTGATTGATGTGAAGATGCATCTGGTTTGCAGGCCATGTGCCCTGAATACATTTTCCTGCCATATTGGCCCCCAAGGCATAATCTGATGTATCCGTTGTCAGTGTCTGTCTGGCTGTGGGTAAACCGAATGGCAGACCCTTGTTGTGGTGACAGGCTTCTGCCCACCATCGAAACTCCTGTTGCAGGCAGGGAATGAGTGCAATTACTGTCTCCAGGCTGTGGCAGTGCTGAGTCCAAACACTTCTTAGATACCATTGTAGTTTCCTCATATGCAGTCTGGCATATGGAATTAGTAGAATGCAGGATGCCATGAAACCCAGGGCCTGCAGGATTTTCCTTGCAGATAAGTGGGTTTTTGCTGCCAATTTCTTGAAGTAAAAGTCAGTTGCTTTTGTTTGTCTGGCGTGAGAGAAGCCATCTGGGCAGTTGTATTTAAGCTTGCACCCAGGAATATTATCTCTTGAGAGGGCACTAGTTTTGGTTTATTTTCGTTTACTGTGTACCCTAGGCCAGTTAGTAATCTTTTCACAAACGCCAAATGCTTTAGAAGAATGTCTTTGTTCTCTTCTTGAATTAGGCAGTCGTCCAAGTAGGGATATATTTGAATTCCTCTTTGTCTGCAAAACGCAATTACTGGTGCCAGGCATTTTGTGAAGACCCTGGGCGCAGTAGATAAGCCAAAGGGCAGTGCAGAGAATTGGTAATGCATTGAGCCAGCTATGAATCTGAGGTATCTTCTGCTAGATTGTCTGATTGGGACATACAGGTATGCCTCTTTTAGGTCCAAAGTTACGAGCCAAGCCTTCTTGCCCAGCATGGGCAGTAGCTGCTGTAGAGTCAACATCTTGAGTTTTGGAACTTCCAGAAACACATTTAGTATAGACAGGTCCAGAATTGGTCTCCAGGTTCTGTCCTTTCTGGATACCAGATTACACTGTCCAGCATGACTGACTACTCCAAATACTGCTAAAGTTTGTAAGAGGAGTTTTACTTCCTGATCATTCTATAAATGCGCCTTTAGCCAAGTAGTAGCGATCCACTAAAAAACTGAAGCAAATAAATACATGCATACATAAACACATTAGAACAATGAAGGGACAGTGCAAAGATAAAATTAAATTCCATTTTTTACTGCTCCACAGTGAATCATTTTAATTTTCTTGTGAAATTCTGTAAATTGCAACAAACTATTTACTACTTAGCAGTGGCACATAATTTTACATGAGGCTCTCAGAACATAGGCCTTTTCTTCACATTGTTTTTTCCAGCTGCTTTAACATGATCAGTGAAGGCAACATTCATATTACTTCAGTATTAATGCATGCAAAAATTAATGTGCATGTGTGGGGGTGGGAGCGGGAGCATTCAAGTTAGATGGTTATGTCTGAGAATCTAGCTTACTTCCTGAAAGCCAGACAGTTCTGCGACTTACACTGCTTTCAAAAACAACTGGGATTAGGCATAATGTGCTTTGTAACCCTGCTGACCTTCTTGCAACCATTAAGAGATTAGAGCTGCCAGAAATGGAGGAGGAGAATGCATTACAATATATGTGTCTGCTTCCCTGTCTTAAGCAGCGCGCATGCTGTCCCAGAGTGCAACAAAAAATCAGTCCTGAAAGGGTGAATAATCGCTGTGTTACTGTTATTTACTCTTCCTTCTCCTTCAATCAGTAAACTGCCTGTCACAAAAAAGGCAAAGCTCTAGAACCCAGGGATTACCCATTGCCATATGGATCACACCATTTTTATTTGATAACTTTAACACACTAACATAAAGAAAAATCATTTATTGTATTTATTGCTTTTGTTCACCAGGAAAAGTGCTACTGGGCACAAAACCAATTTTCAGCAGAGGTCTGGGGAGAAATGCTCCAATATACATAATAAAAAATTAATTGGGATACAATTATTTTTATTTTTTACAAGGTATTTACAGTAAAACACATACAGACAAAATAATAAGCAGGTGGCATAGATAGACTTATAAATGATGTATGCCATTAATCACTATGTTGTTCTGCAGTAGATGATAACATAAAAATAACAGCGAGAAATTATCATGAACTGTAAATCTATACAGTAATGAGGACTGTATGTAGCCAAAACATCACTTAACTTTAAAGTACAGGTGCGTCAGAAGAACCCTGTAGCACGTAGCTTTTTACAAGGGAGACTTGGGAGAAACATCAGATTTACAAACTGCAATGGAATGTGTATAATGGTAGAGTCATTAAGAACAAGAGCATCATAGTTAAAGTTACATACAAGACCAGGCAGTAGTAGGTACAAAAGGTTTTGGGTTCTATTCCCACACCAGGTAGGTAGACTGTTGACACTGCAGTGCATCATAATAAGGTGGATGTAAAAGATCTCACAGTGCCTATCGAAAAGAGTAGGGAAAGTTCCGCTATGTCCTGGTCAGTTTCTCCTAGTAGTATAATTACCATCTCAGGTCTCCCCTGAAAGAGTAGGGAAAGTTCTGCTATACCATGGTCAATTTTTCCTAGTAGTACAAATACCACCTCAGGTCTCCCCTGAAAAGAGTAGGGAAAGTTCCACTATGCCCTGGTCAGTTTCTTCTAGTAGTATAAATAGCAACTCAGGTCTCCTCTGAAATGAGGCGACTAGCCTAGTGGGACATATTCAGTCAATAATGGATAAAGGTGCATTTACTGTGGAGGTTTCAGTACACACGGTAAGGAGATGACTAAACAAGAGCCTTTGTATAAATCAGAAATCAGGATTTGGTTTAATGGTACAAAAAATGTGAAACTATACACACACAAATACACATGATAAACACACACACACACACTCATGCGCACACACTCATATGTTTATAGATCTGTTAGTGTCACTGGACCATCAGGTAGCACACTCACCTTTGGGGCAGAAAGCTGTGAGTTTTATTCCCATACCAGATAGATGGATTACTGACTCTGCAGTGCAGTATAAGGGAGGATGCTGCACTCTGGAGTGTGTTGTCCTTCTGATGCAATGTGAAACTGAGGCCGAATCTGTCACAGATGGTGGTAGTGCAGGTGGATATAAAAGATTCTATGGCACATGTTGAAAAGAAGCGGGGAAATTCCCCAGTGACCTGGCCAAATATCCCCTAGTAGTATAAATACCACCTCGAATCTCCCCTGAAAAGAGGGCACTAGCCTAGATGGACTAACCCAGTCAACCCAGTCACAAAGGATGGATAAATGAAATAAATAAATAGATATAGAGTTCTGTAATATAATTGTTCCACAAAAGAGCAAAATTCACCCGCAATGAATCAATGTCGACTCTAAGTGTGTGTGTGTGTGTGTGTGTGTGTGTGTGTGTGTGTGTGTATGTATGTATGTATATATATACAAATACACAATTAATATATATGTATACCAACTCAGATGTTGCACAAATTGCACAACAGTGGGGAAAGGTCATATTGCCAATCCCATCTATTATAGCGATCACGTAACAGGATCTGTTACCAGCTGATCTGTTGATTAAATGGACTCAACAGAACATCTGTCAACTGTTAAATACATAAACAACCACACCAAAAACCACCTCCAGAGGAAGCCTTAATAGGCAAAAATAGTAAAATGAAAAATGATTTAATAGGATCTCTTTTTTCATATGTGTGTATGCATGTATATATAATATATATATATATATATATATATATATATATATATATATATATATACACACACACACACACACACATACATACACACACACACACATATGGGTACAGTACGTTTCACCACTGCTTTTATTGATTAAAAAGTTTTGTTTTTTTGTCAAATTGCTTTTCATCAAGGGGCATGTTACTGCCTATACTGTAATTTAATCAGGATATCGTTGAATAATGAAGTAAGGTTTGCCCCTGTGATCTCAGAATTGATACTTGAATAGTGTATATTCAATGTTTTGTATTTTCTGAGTAATATAAAGTATTATACTCATATTTACATATAGGATTACATGCATTTTGTCTGAACTGGTTTACTCAAATTTTAATGCTGCAGCATTTCATCCAAAACTATTTTTTCAAATGCTGCAAACTGGTAATGTGTTTACAGGGTGATATATTTGCCCAATGTAAGTGAATGAATTTTTGCCACACTGTCTGTATCCATGTTGTATGTTTTTACTCAACTGACATTCAGTGAGGAATGGGGAATTCTCATTTTCCCCAAAGTTTTGTAATTTAGGAGTTGATAAGTACCAAGGGTTTAGGGGTACAGGGGAATAACAGTTTTTTTCTTTGTTTTTATTGTGTTTTAGGGTTTTGATAAGTTCCATGAAACCCTGTGAGTTCGAATGACTTTTTTCTGGTGGATCAGTTTCAAGGTAGTTGTACTCACAATAATGTACTAAGTCAATTACATGTATAAATATACATGTGGCCACCATTTACTCTTTTTCTTCTTCTTTTGGCTTTTCCAAGTTAGGGGTCACCACAGCGGATCATCTGTCCGCTCATGATTGTCAGTGGAGTTTTACAGTGTCAAGTTGCCAGCCTGGTGCCCAACCTTCCACAGAAGGCGCACACACACACACACACACACACACACACACACACACACACACACACACACACACACACACACACACGCGCACACACACGCACACACGCACTCACACCTAGGGCCAATTTAGAGTGTCCAATCCACCTGGGATGTGGGAGGAAACCGGAGGAAACCCACGTGACCACAGGGAGGACATGCAGACTCCACACAGAAGGCACCCCAGCTGAGGATCGAACCGGAGAACCTCTTGCTGTGAGGCGACAATGCTAACCACTGCACCACCGTGGCCGCCATCGAATGTTTATTTGTCCAAGCAGTAATTCTACAGCTTGTCTTACAGAATCACTGTTTAATGGTACAACAGAAATTAGTGTTTTGCTATTTTCCTCACTGCTGCACAATCTCTGATTTTTTTATCTGATAAATTTAAGGTTTTAGTATATGGAAGTCTCAGCCCCTTCACAGCAGAGGTAAAGGGGACCTGCATAAACATTCTGTTAGACTTTTTGTTTTGGGAGATTGCATAAAAAATAAGTATATTTTTGTGTGAGTGTATGTGGGTGTGAACATGTGTGTTGTTCTATGTCCTGTGATGTCTGGTTTAGTGTTTTTTTTAAGTCTAAATATGTAGGGGTCTAGGATATACAATATATGGTGGCACATTTTGACATATCAGAAGTCAATGTTTTGGACTCTGATGCATACAGTTGCAATGAAATATATGTTTGATGTGACATTATATGCCCATAGATACACAACACACATTTATCCGTATTATAGACCCCAGGCAAGGATATTGTAAAAGCATGTTGCATTTTGTCTTGGACCTAGCAAGAACATCCACTCATCACATCTGCACTTGCCTTGCTATGTTAAGTTAAGTCTTTAGGGCATAGTAACTCATTTTGGATATAGTTAGGAATATAGTAAAGATTAGTTTAGATGTTTTCTGTATTTATTTGAGATTGTCCTGCGCTGTTTTAAATATTTCCTGTGGTTTTGAACTCTGAAGTAACTGTGTTTGTGTACTGAGTATTGTCTTGCTCTCTCATTATTTGTTATTAAATATATTTAAACCTATCTTTGTGGCTGATATTTATGAGACATATTTAAGCTCAGAGTAATTGCATATGTATTTGGTGATACTGTACATGCCACTCCAAAATAGCCTTGCTCTTGGTCAGACTACCATTTGGATAATAGTAACACTACACAGTAGGATTGGACACCCTTTGTTAAGGGCCTTAAGTAGCTAAGTAGTGGCTGGTGGCAGTCGGAACTTCCTTATAGTCTGGGTAGAAGGGGACATAGCTAATAAACCTGTGTCAGCCTTTCCCAAGGTATGTGTTGTGTTTGTGTATAAATCAAATCTCAAAATGTGTGTGTGTGTCAGCTACTTGGGCAGGGACACAAAGCGCTGGCTGGACAGAGAGGGTGTTGGAGGACTTAGCTTGGCCACTCAACTGAGATCTGAACCCTATAGCTGTGCCAATGGGGAGTCTTACTGGGGATCTGAAGAAAGTGGGAGAAACCAGCCCCAGACAGACTGTGATCTCTGTGTGCTCTTAAGGGAAATTGAACTTTACTGTGTGTATACTTGTCGTCTTTCCAGTTTGTACATCCCCCACTGCTGCCAGTGATGAGGCTTGAGGCTCCTTGATTAATGAGCCAGTGTAGGGGTGTCACATGTTAGTTGGTGGACAATGGTGGGATATTCACATTACATATTAATTGGTTGACAGCGGTGACATTGCCATATCACATATTAATTGGCTTGCAGTGGTATGGATATTGAATTCCTGTAGCTTGTGTACAGTTGTCACTGAAGGTGTTTGCACTCTCAATCAGCCACACAATGAACATTCAGAGTTTTACATCACAATTGTTTTATTTTTTTGTTAGCTTAGTTAGTCAGGGAGAGCAGGCAAGCATGTCAACAGAGGAATATGGCAAGCTGACAAAGAGCCAGTTGGCTGAGATGTGCCAGGCTAAAGGACTGGTGCATGCCAACCTGACTAAGGCAGAAATGATTGTAGCCTTGGACACAGCTGCATTGCATACCAGTGATCAGGGGGACAACCAGGCTGGCCTTGGAGATGTACAACTCTCAGAAAATGGACAGCTCAACCTTTCCACAGAGGACTTAAAAATCCATCTGGAATTAAAGAGACCTGAGCTGGAGGCCAAGCATTTGACAATAGAAGCAGCAGAGAGACAGACATCTACATTATATTTTTGCATATATACAAATGTGTATTACCAAAGATGCAGGAGTAGACAGTTTATAAATGGGTTTGGGGGTTGGCATAATGGTTAAGGTTAAGGTGATTATCTCACAATAAAGGCACAGAGTTTGACTCTCACGAAGGCAAACTGGCTACGCTTAAAATGGCCCACAAGGCCAGCTAGCCTAGTACTTTCTAATGAACAAATGTAACCGCATGTATTTGGGGTAATTGTGCATATGTGTACATGTGCATGTGCGCGCGCGTGTGTGTGTGTGTGTGTGTGTGTGTGTGTATATATATATATACACACACACACACACACACACACAGTGGATATAAAAAGTGTACACACCCCTGTTAAAATGCCAGTGTGATATAAAAAATGAGACCACAATAAATCATTTCAAAACTTTCACACCTTTAATGTGACCTATAACCTGTACAATGCAATTGAAAAACAAATAAATCTGTTAGGGGAAAAAAATAAAAAATGAACAATAAGCTGTTGCATAAGTGTGCACACCCTTAAACTAATACCTTGTTGAAGCACCTTTTGATTTAATTACAGCATTCAGTCTTCTTGGGTAGGAGTCTATCAGCATGGCACATCTTGACTTGACAATATTTGCCCACTCTTCCTTGCAAAAGCAAAATCACTCGGAATCTGTCAGATTGTGAGGGCATCTCTTGTGCACAGCCCTCTTCAGGTCACCTCACAGATTTTCTATTGGACTTAGCTCTGTGCTCCGGCTGGGCCATTCCAAAACTTTAAATTCCTTCTGGAGAAGCCATTCCTTTGTTGATTTGGATGTATGCTTGGGATCATTGTCGTGTTGAAAGGTGAAATTCCTCCATCTTTCTAGCAGACACCTGAAGACTTTGGGCCAAAAGTGACTGGTATTTGGAAATGTTCATAATTCCTTCTACCTTGACTAAAGCCCCAGTTCCAACTGAAGAAAAGCAACCCCAAAGCATGATACTGCCACCACCATGCTTCACTGTGGGGATGGTGTTCTTTTGTTGATGCAAGGTGTTGTTTTGTGCTAAACATACCTTTTGGAATTGTGGCCAAAAAGTTCAACCTTAGTCTCATCAGACCATAACACATTTTCCCACATGCTTTTGGGAGACAATGTATTGTTTTGCAAATTTTACTTGGGCCTAGATGTTTTTCTGTGTAAGAAAAGGCTTCCATCTTGCAACCCTACTACATAGTCTAGACATATGGAGAATACGGGAGATTGTTGTCACATGTAGTACACAGCTAGTACTTGCCAGAAATTCCTGCAGCTCCTTCAGTGTTGCTGTAAATCTCTTGGCAGCCTCCCTGACCAATTTTCATCTTGTCTTTTCATCAATTTTTGAGGGATGTCCAGTTCTTTGCAACATCACTGTTGTCCCATTTTTTCTCCATTTTTTGATGACTGTCTTCACTGTATTCCATGGTATATCCAATGCTGTAGAAAATTTGTTGTACCATTCTCCTGACTGATATGTTTCAGCAATGAGATCCCTTTGATGCTTTGTAAGCTGTCTGCAAACCATGGCTTTTGCTGTAGCAGGCAACTGAGTAAATGTCAGGAAAATCCTACTAGGACAGCTGAACTTTATTTGGGGTTAATCAGAGTCTCTTTAATAGGTGGCAGGTGTGTACCCAAGAAGGCTTAAATCAAAAGGTGCTTCAACAAAGTATTAGTTTAAGGGCATGCACACTTATGCAACCAGCTTATTGTATGTTTTTAATTGTTTTATATTTTTCCCCTAACAGATTTGTTTGTTTTTTCAATTGAATTGTACAGGTTATAGGTCACATTAAAGGTGGGAAAAGTTTTGAAATTATTTATTGTGGTCTCATTTTTTTATATCACAAAAATCTGGCATTTTAACAGGGATGTGTACACTTTTTATATCCAGTGTGTGTGAGTGTGTGTGTGTGTGTGTGTGTGTATATATATATATATATATATATATATATATATATATATATATATATATATATATATATATATATATTAGTGTGTGTGTGTGTATATATATATATATATATATATATATATATATATATATATATATACACACACACACACACACACACACACTGGTAGCCGTTTTGGTTTGCATGCTGTTGTGGTTGATGTTTATGAATGGGAGGTTATTTATCTTGATATATGGGTATACTTGTGGTATCGTGTTATGTGCTTAGTTTATTTAGCATTTGTGTACAAGTATCCTTTCTGTTTTGTGGTAGTTGATATTGTTCTAAATGTGTTAGTGATTTTGATTATTACTGTTGTGAATGTTACAGTTCCTGTTAGTTTTCTGTTGTGATTGGATTATACGTTGTGTTATGCTGTGTGATTCTGAGCAGATTTTATGTTGAGGATGTGTATGTCATGCTTTCTGCTACTATTAAGACTTCTTGACAGGCTTTTTGTATTGTGTTTGAAGGTTTGGGAGAAATGGTGATTTTTATTTGCACTTGTGCAATATGCTTTAAGTACATTATTTCCAGAAAAATGAGCTAACAGTTTACTGTTAGACATAGCAAGGTCTCAATTCTTTATTTCTTAGGTTTAGTGCAGTTTTATACATTGACATAAGATTAACAAAATCTTGTTTTCATTATTCTAACATTCAGTCTTTACAGATTGATTTGGGGTTGATTTTGTGCATTTTCAACTAAAATAGTACACACACATTACTATATACATCCTATATGAGAAAGAGTGTATCTAGAAGCACACTGGAGGTACAAGTCAAAAGCATTATAAAAAGAAATAGTCCACTTGGCTTTAGTATTTAGATACAGACGTCAGTACCATTCCACCAGACATTATAGACCATGTCAGCAGTCTAAACAGCAGAGTCTCCACCCACAGGCCTTCCCTTCAGTTTCAGGAACCACATAAAGTCTTCATCTGAGTTTCACCTCAGGCCACATGGACAATTAGCCTCTGCTGAGTTGTTGAACCCCACAAAACTTGAACTATCAAGTAAAGCCCTTCTCAGTCCCATCTTTGTGGGGTTATTTCCTGATTTCTGATTAGGCAACCTCTTTTTATACAATATAGAACATTGTGACCCACAGAAATCTAATATCTTAAATGAGTTTAAAAGCCCAATAATGTTCTAAACTCTTCATACCTTGTGTCCTAGAAGCTTGGCATAATTTACCCCTGATTTAATGATACATAACATAATACAGACCAAGATGGATAAACAACAAAAGCAAACAAACTAATAAAACAAAACACTGAGCAGAGAAGTAAGGAAGACACGCACAATAAAAATAGTTAAGCGCTTTTCGTTTATGTAAAACACAAACTTCTTCAGACAGTTAACAAAGTAGAATGGTCAAATTAAATACAAATGAATACATTCAATTAACCAATCAATTGAATTTGGAACAAACGGTAACACCCATTTTTTAAAAAAACATAACATAAACACTAAATGCTTAAAACCAATACACAATTATACAGGTTTATAAAAACATAAAATATATATATATATATGCATATGTTGAAAACCTATGCAAAATCTGTATTTATAAACTGTATATATATATAATAGGACCTCGCTCTTTTATTAATAACCTATTTCAAAAGTGTCTATAAATAATACTGTACAAATTTTAACAAACTAGACTTTTGAGCTTCAATATACTACTAATAGTACACCCTACATTTAGCCCAGGCTGGGTATATGCGTTCAGTCTAATTTGCCATGTTAATTCTAATTCCTCCAACCTAAGTTCCACTGGCCCACCCCGTAGTTTGGAATTAACTTGATCTATCACAATAAACTTGAAAAAATGATTAGGAAATTGGTCAACATGTTTTGCTAATGCATTTTCAAGTTTTTGTTTCTTGATTGCATATAAATGCTCATAAATACGGTTACGTAACCTTCTTTCAGTCTTGCCTACGTAATAAGCAGGACAAGACTGGCATAGGGCAAGGTACACAACCATTGTAGAATTACAGTTGTTTCTCAACTTTAAAGAATATTGACGGTTGTCAACAAAGAATCTGTTAGATTCTAAAATGTGGGAACAGTAGTTGCAAGATTGACATTTATACATTCCTGGTGTTCTAACCAAATTAACGTTGTTATTCTCACAATATGCTTTCAAATTCTAACCCCTTCTATAAATCACAACTGGACGTTCTCCCACACTTAAAAATACCTTGTTGTCACCTTTAAAAATATCCCAATTCTTCAACAAAATTTTAAAACAGTCACTACTGTTTAAGTTATATGATGTTATGAATGAAGTGTTAAAAGAATTAGTTTCAGAAGCTACAACTGGTATAGTAGTTGTAGGTGAACAAAAGGAATTATTCAAAATAGGAGTATAAAAGTGTGACTGGCGTTTAGACACTACCTCATCTATAATTTCATCAATAAGGAATTCAGGATACCCTCGACATAAAAACATTTCTTTAATGAAATCACACTCACTACGTGTGGGGCCAGTGTTGCAAACATGATTATGGCTCACTGGGAACATTTGTTTATATATCATAATTGTATATTCAAGGATCGTATTATCTTCTATACACGGTTTCCTGATGATATCTTCATTTTATTAGACGGTGATTCAACTTGTAGTACCCTGTTGGTTGAATACTTTAATTCTACTACCCCTTTTTGAAATTTACACACATTTTTGACTCAATATCTATTGCTTACTTGGACATTCTACTAGTAAAGGATATTTCACTTAATATGTGGTCAGCCTCAATTTATAGGAAAACTACCTATTGTAACTCTATGTTACATTTTACTAGTTGCCACCCTCGACATCAAAAGCGGTATATTATTAAGGGCCAACTTGTTCGTGCAGCCCGCATTATTACAGTTGATGATGTCTTTTATAGTGAGTGTGATTTCATTAAAGAAATGTTTTTATGTCGAGGGTATCCTGAATTACTTATTGATGAAATTATAGATGAGGTAGTGTCTAAACGCCAGTCACACTTTTATACTCCTATTTTGAATAATTCCTTTTGTTCACCTTCAAATACTATACCAGTTGTAGCTTCTGAAACTAATTCTTTTAACACTTCATTTATAACATCATATAACTTAAACAGTAGTGACTGTTTTAAAATTTTGTTGAAGAATTGGGATATTTTTAAAGGTGACAACAGGGTATTTTAAGTGTGGGAGAACGTCCAGTTGTGATTTATAGAAGGGGTAAGAATTTGAAAGCATATTGTGAGAATAACAACGTTAATTTGGTTATAGAACACCAGGAATGTATAAATGTCAATCTTGCAACTACTGTTCCCACATTTTAGAATCTAACAGATTCTTTGTTGACAACCGTCAATATTCTTTAAAGTTGAGAAACAACTGTAATTCTACAATGGTTGTGTACCTTGCCCTATGCCAGTCTTGTCCTGCTTATTACGTAGGCAAGACTGAAAGAAGGTTACGTAACCGTATTTATGAGCATTTATATGCAATCAAGAAACAAAAACTTGAAAATGCATTAGCAAAACATGTTGACCAATTTCCTAATCATTTTTTCAAGTTTATTGTGATAGATCAAGTTAATTCCAAACTACGGGGTGGGCCAGTGGAACTTAGGTTGGAGGAATTAGAATTAACAAGGCAAATTAGACTGAACGCATATACCCAGCCTGGGCTAAAAGAAGGGTGTACTATTAGTAGTATATTGAAGCTCAAAAGTCTAGTTTGTTAAAATTTGTACAGTATTATTTATAGACACTTTTGAAATAGGTTATTAATAAAAGAGCGAGGTCCTGTTATATATATACAGTTTATAAATACAGATTTTGCATAGGTTTTCAACATATGCATATATATATATATATATATTTTATGTTTTTATAAACCTGTATAATTGTGTATTGGTTTTAAGCGTTTAGTGTTTTATGTTATGTTTTTTTAAAAAATGGGTGTTACCGTTTGTTCCAAATTCAATTGATTGGTTAATTGAATGTATTCATTTGTATTTAATTTGACCATTCTACTTTGTTAACTGTCTGAAGAAGTTTGTGTTTTACATAAACAAAAAGCGCTTAACTATTTTTATCGTGCGTGTCTTCCTTACTTCTCTGCTCAGTGTTTTGTTTTATAATACAGACCAAGGTTATATAATCATTCCTGACAGAAAATTCTTTTAGAAGTTGAAAGCCTTTTTGTAAATGTTGTTATAGTCAGTGATGGGTCTGATATAAAAGAGATATGTGCTTGTTAACTATGAAGACTGGGTATTCATACATTTATATAAAAGATCCATCATATTTATGACTTTATTCTTAACTTGATATACATTACTTGCATGCATTTCATCAATTGATACCCCAAGATCTGTAATACATTTAATTAGCAAAAGGAACTTAGTACCCAAGGCTGCTGGTTGGCTAACACGTGCAGAGCCAAAATGTATTACCTTGCATTTAATGATTTAGATGCAGCACCATAGCATTCAGACACTCAGCAACAGTAGATAGGATATTGATCAGGGAAATTTCAACAACACAATTAGAATAGACAATGAAAATATGAAATCAGAATTCTACACTAATGCACATGACTAGGTTTAATTAGTATCTTGCAGAAGTTATGGAAAATGGAAATTTAGGGAAGATTTATTAAATGTGGCCTGCTGTGATTGAGAGCCAATAGTGTGTGGATTTGTTTATATGTTTCTTTGTTAAATTTTGCATTTTATTGATAATTATGACAGTAAGATAATACTCCATTGTGTTGTAGGAGAAATAAGAGACCATATTTATTTATTTTATTTATTTATTTATTTATATTTGTTGTCCGGGAGTGTCCGACTGGACGTAGGTCCATTTTCAGTGGAGGCCCGGGGAGAAAAGCTCCACAGTTAAACAGACAGTAGTTACATTGGATTACATAGCGATTAACAATTTACATAGCAATTACTTACAACATATTTACAGATGAAGAACATAGTACATCAGTAGACAACTAGAATCTTTATCTGTGAAGTACATAACAGACATTAACAAATGTTACAAGAAGAAGTTCCTGCTGTATAATAAGTACTGGCTTATTATTTTAAAGTGCACGTTTACAGCAGAACTTAGATGTAAGGAGTACTGAAATGAATGAATTGTAGTTCAATAAGCAAAGGCCTGCGTTTCATATTGCACACTAGTTTTGTATCCCGATTGCTAAGATAATTGGCTATGTTGGGTTAAAGCCCGGTGTTTAAAAGCGTTATTAATTTGGGGATATAGCAAAAAATGTGTTTAATAGTTTCTCAACTCTGTTGATCTGAACTGGTCATCTCTCTCTCTCTCTCTCTCTCTCTCTTTTACTGGGGAGAAAGCGGTGTGTGGATTCCAATGGCTGTACAGACCACGAACAATTGGTTTGGCCAGTAGATGTGTAAATATTTTAGAATTGCTGAATAAAACTTCTTGGTTGGATAAATTTAGATGTTAATGTTTCATGCAGTCTGCTGCTGCTAGTCACTACACTTCAATACCCGACAGGTAAGAACATTAACACTTTTTTATTGAATTGAATTGAGTAAAATAATTCTTGATTTCAATACCTTCTCTATTGCTTAAATAATGACAAAGTTTTTAGTCTGTTTAACTTAACTGTATACTTAATAATAATTATGGTATTTGCTTGTAGTCTCTGCATACACAAGGGGCACCATACATAAGCGGTTCCCTGTAGAGCCCCTTTAATTTTTATGCCATATATTTTCTCATAACTGTTTTCGCATTAAGTTATGACCTTAAAACATGTAAGTAACTTTTGAGAAAATGATATTTAACATGTTCTTCATAGGTTCATAGGTTCATACTAGGCTATCTGCCCAAGGGCATTTATAAGCCTAGCCCATAGTTATGCGGCTTTCGCCACCCCTTTAGTTTGAATAAAAACTATGCCTATCATTTTGCTGTGCCTCTATCAAGCAGTAACACTGAAGTAATCCCTGGGGTATATCTGCGATCTCCCATCCATTGGTCAAGATTCCTCTTGAACAAGGCCAGAGAGGGGCTCTGCCTCACATGTACCGGGATTTTGTTCCACAGCATAGGGAGTCTCTGGGTGATGAATCTGTCCCTCCAGCACGTTCTATTTATAACCGTGTCAAGGTTTAAGTCTCCCACCCTTGTGGTTCTGAGGGATCTAGATTTTTTGAGGTGAAGCATATTCATCAAATCTGGGTTTGACATGGCCTTATATGTCAGGCACAGGTCACCTCTGAGCAAGCGGTATGAGACTGAATAGAGCTGGAGTTCTTTCAGTCGGGCAGCATAAGACATATTTTTGAGACCCTTTATCCTTTTGGTGAGGAACTTTTGGGGCCTTTCAAGCTGCAGCAGGTGTCTGGTCAGATACATTCGAGCGGGGCATTGTACTCAATCATAGGTCTAATGAGTGATGAGTACAGGGGACGATGACCTCTCTTGATCTAGATGTGAATCCCTTCATGATCAGGTGGGCGATATAGAAGGTTTTCCTAACTACTTTAGCAACATGAGTGTCAAACAAAAGGCTACTGTCAACCTGGGTCCCCAGATCCCTGATGACTTTTTCTGTGCTCAGTGGATTGCCACCTATATGGTAGCTAGGGGTAACCTTGTTTTTCCCGAAGGGTATGACTATGCATTTTTTGGCGTTTAACTTCAGGCCATGGCTCTGGCACCAGTTATCCATTTCTGTGAGGCCCTTCTGGAGGATATCTGTGTCAGATGTGTTTTCGACTATGGCGCCCAGTTTGCAGTCATCTGCAAACTTTGTCAGCCATAACCCTCCTGTGTTTGCTTGTACCTCAGAAAAGTAGATGCCGAACAAGAGTGGACCCAGGACTGAGCCCTGTGGGACACCACTTGTGACAAGCTTTGAGCCTGACATGGCTCCAGCAACTCTGACCCTGTGGGTTCTGTCACTTAGCCAGTTTGCAACCCATCTTGTCATGTATGGGTTTACATTCAAGCTGATGAGTTTTTCGATGATACCTGAGTGGGGTATTGTGTCGAAGGCCTTTGCCAGGTCGAGGTAGGCTGTATGGACTGCCTTTCACTCATCAATGGCCTTGGTGACTGTCTCGAAAAAGTCAACCAAGTTTAAGAGGCAGGATCTGCCTTTGACAAAGCCAAACTGGGTTGGATCCAAAGTCTGCAAGTTCCCTATGTATTTATTTATGAGATCCATTATGATCCTCTCCATGGCTTTGCAGATAAGGCTTGTCAAGCTAATGGGGCGGTAATTTCCAGGGTCTGTGGAGGCACCGCCCTTATGAAGTGGGACCACAGTCGCCGTGCGCCACTCCTTGAGTACGTATCCTGAGGTGAGGCTAAGATTAAACAGCTGTCCTAACTGTGGGTTTAATTCCTCGTTGAGTTCGTGAAGCACACAGCCGGGGACACCATCCGGTCCCATGGATGCTGTGTTTTTTGCCTTAGTGAGGGCAGTTCTCACCTGGGCGTTGGAGATGTTTGGGGGGGCTACATTCCTCTGGAATAGATATCTCTCCTTTTGGGGGGGGGGAGAAGTTTGCACTGAACCTGTCAGCCAGTATGTTGGCAATGTGTGTAGGTTCAGTAATTTTCACATCATTTTGAACTAATTCTGAGCATATCTGGGAGTTTCCTCCTAGGTTTCTAACATAGCTAAAGAAGGCCTTATGATTGTCTTTAGAGTCCTTGGCGATTTTTCTCTCAAAATTTGCCTTGGATGATTTTATGAGAGCTCTTAGTTTTTACTTATAATGATCAAAGGTGTCTTACCTTTCAGGGATTTTGCTCTATCTTGTAGTAGCTTCCTCCTTTTGTTGTAGAGCTTGTTTATGGCTGGGGTCCACCAGACTGGACGCTTGCCTTTGGTACAGAGAGTCTTAGTTTTGTTTGGGATTGCCTGATCCATGCAGTCCTGTAGGTGCTGGTAGAAGGCATTTGTAAGTGATTCAGCGGTTTGAGTAATGTTTACCACTGGCTCAGGGGCCTTAAAGGAGACCACACTAGTTTTTAGAAGTGTGAAATCGGCTTTTGAGAAGTTTTTCACTGTGGTCTTTTTGTTTCAGGTGGGGGGGATGAGGACCTCCAGCGAGATTAGTTTATGATCTGATCTCACCAGTGAGGGGTATACTTCCGGTGTTGAACATTTTGATCCCATGTTCATGATGATGAGATCAAGTATGTTTTCTCCTCTTGTAGGGATGGTGACTAGTTGTTCCATGGCATTTGAGTTTATGAACTCCAGGAATCTTTGGGTTAGAGTGTTCGGGCTTGAGTAGTGTTCCCAGTCTATATTAGGGTAGTTGAAGTCACCTAGTATGATGGTGTTTGGAGATACATTTATCCCTCAATGTTTTCAGGAAGGCCATGTGAGGTTCCTGAGTTTGAGAGGGTGGCCTGTAACATGCTACAAATTGCAGAGCAGTCTTGCCTATGGTTAATTGCACCTGGATGGTCTCCGATGCATCGTGCGTTGCCACCAACCTTGAGGTGTGGGTGTCGTTTATGAATATGGACACCCCCCCTCCTTTCTTGGTGTTGTCCGGATTTTGGGGCCGGAACGCATGATATGAGGTGAAACCTGTTAGTGCTGGGGTGCTCTCAGGAGCCTTGAACCAGGTTTCTGTCATAGCACAGACATTGATGCTCTCTATATTGAGAAGGGCCTCGAGTGCGTGCATCTTGAGACTGAGACTTCTGGCATTGAGCAGCATTACCCTTAGTTTTTTTCCTTTTTGGTGTTCTAGGGTGGTAGGTTTAGAATTTGAGCCTTGCCCAAAAAAGGCACTATGGGGGTGGCAAGAGCCTTTGCCAATATCCGGAAGCCCAGCGGTGACAGGTGCAAGCCGTCCCTTGCGAAGCAGCGTGGCTTGTCCAGCATGTCATCCCAGGCAGACAGACATTGGATCCCCTTTGAATGACACCAGAATTTAAGCCAATTATTAAAGCTGATCATCTTATCACTGTATTGTGGCATCATTCTAGGTGAAGGTAGGATACTGCTCAAGGTCAGGGTCATACCTGCCTGGGCTACATAATCAGAGAGCTCCTCGATGTCCCTTTTCATGTAGTCCAAGGAGGTACGTCTCAGGTCGTTGACACCAGCGTGGACAATGACTGAGTCGTACTTGTACCTGCTGTTGAGAGACCTGAGTGCTTGCGTTATGTGGTGGATTCTAGCGCCCGACAGGCAGCTTACTGTGACCTTCTCCTTACTCAGTCTGGTGAGCGGGATGTCAGTGTGTCTGACTATGGAATCACCAATGACAAGTGTGTCTGGCATTTTGTTTGGCCTTAAGGACTGTGACTGTTTGACACTCTGACTGTGTGGTCTATATGTTGCATGTGTTGGGTCGTGAGGTGGTAGTTGTTTGGGTGTCTGCTTTGGTGGCCTCTGCTGTTTTGGTAAATTTTTGATCAGAGCCTCCGAGTATGTCTTTGTGTGAGTATGTGTATGATTTGAAGTTGTGATGGTACCATGTGTGACTGGGTATGTATTGTGTGTGGTTACCTTCTCCTCCTGTCTGGTCTTGCCAGTCCTATGTTGAGAGAGCTCAGCCTCCAGTTTGGCCGTATAGTTGCATCTCTCGCATGTATTTGTGTTTTGTGGGAGAAGGAGAGGATTGTCTGTGTACATGAGGCAATTGTAACATTGCCTCAATATTCCCAGGTTCACCAGTTGAGCTGGAGAGGACACTAGCAACTGATCCCTCGACATACTAGAAGTAGTAGATAAAGAGACTTTCAAATGACTCCGGGGGAAGTGGGTTATAGGCTGGTGGGGTACTATCTATAATAAGAGTGCTTTATCAAGGTGCAAGTACTGTAGGAGTAAGTGCTAGGCTTTACAGATAGAGAATTTTATATTGTATGCTCTTTGTGGTGATCAAGAGACAGCATCTTAAAGGTCACCCTGGTTGTGCATATAGACTATACTTTTATTTCTAAGGAAGTTAACTATAGTTATATATAGTTATATAGTTAACTATAGCTATTGGCTGTTTTGAGAAGTTTTTTTTTCCATCTTTTTCAACTTTCTGGTTTGAAAGCCGCACTTGCTTCTGTTTCCCACCTTTCCTATAACTAGCCTAGTCCGGTTACAGAGTTGCTGTATCCAGGATTGTTGGTAAGCTTCTGAGCTCCCTAAGCCTTTCTGTGTTGGAGGGAAGCCTTCTAGCTTACCAGTGGGAATGGCAAGCACTAGGTAGCCCATCTACCACAAGAGGAGTGGTTCCTGGCTCAGAAATTGTACCTTATTGGCCGTTTGAGCAGTTTTTTCCATATCTTTCAACTTTCTGGTTTAAAAGCCGCATTTACGCTTGTTTCCTGCCTTTCCGGTAACTAGTCTAGTCCAGATACAGACTTGCTGTATCTAGGACTGTTGGTAACCATCTGAGCCCCGCAAGCCTTTCTGTGTTGGAGGGAAGCATTCTAGCTTATCAGTGAGAGTGGTAAGCACTAGGTAGCCTATCCTCCATGGGAAGAGTGAGTTTTGGCCCAGAAATTGTAATTTATTGGCCGTTTGGGCAGTTTTACATCTCTTTCAACTTGCTGGCTTAAAAGCCTGTGTTTGCACTTGTTCCCCGCCTTTCCTGTAACTAGTCTAGTCCTGATACAGATTTGCTGTATCCAGGACTCTTTGCAAGCTTCTGAGCCCCCCCCCCCCAAGCCTTTTTGTGTTGGAGGGAAGCCTTCTAGCTTATCAGTGGGAGTGGTAAGCATTATGTAGCCTATCCACCACAAGAGGAATGGTTCATGGCCCCGAAATTGTAGCTACTGGCTGTTTGAGCAGTTTTTTTCCATCTCTTTCAACTTTCTGGTTTAAAAGCCACACTTACGCTTGTTTCCCACCTTTCCTGTAACTAGTCTAGTCCAGATACAGAGTTGCTGTATCCAGGACTGTTGGTAAGCTTCTGAGCCCCTCAAGCCTTTCTGTGTTGGAGGAAAGCCTTCTAGCTTATCAGTGGGAGTGGTAAGCACTAGGTAGCCTGTCTACCACAAGAGGTGTGGTTCTTGGCACAGAAATTGTAGTTTATTGACCATTTGGGCAGTTTGTCCATCTCTTTCAACTTTCTGGTTTAAAAGACCACATCTGCGCTTGTTTCCCATCTTTCCTGCAACTAACCTACTGGGAAGCGCTAGAAAACCTTAAACTGATACAAGCCTTCAAACTTAGAAGAGACACTTTGGAGTGATTAAGTATCAGTTTTCTGCATTTTCTTACTGTACTCGACCTGTTTTCCTCCTAAACGCCAATTTTCCAGCAATTATTGTGATTTAAAAGTTTGTTTTTTTTTCACATATTGTACTTATTTGACTGCCTGCACTTTTAAAAAGTCATTTTTTGTTTAAATAATTTAACTGTTGTAGGCTACACACTAAAGTGCGATAGCCTTTTCTGATCATTTGTAGTCGTTTAAAGCTGTTTTAAGTGTTTTTTTTTACTGTTTTTGCCTTATATTTTCAAAAAAAAAAAAACCCCAAAAATTCCATTTTAAGCTAGTATAGTCCAGTTTTCAAGCTAGTGCTGAATTCAGGGCTGTGTTACAAGTTTCTGAGTTGCCCATACCTTACTTGGATAGAAGGAAGTTTCTCTGTTCACCTGTGAGAGAGGGGAGCTTTGAGCAGCCTATCTGTCCCTGGAGGAGTGGTTCCAGCCCAGAAGTTAGTAGTTTATTGGCCATTTCGGGCTAATTTCTCTCTCTTTCATTTCCCTGCTATAAAAACTGCGTTTGCACAGTTTTGCGTGCTGGGCAGTGCCAGTTAGCTAGGGTTAAATTATTCCCGGCTCCACTAAGTCTCCTCTTCAGTTTTTCCCTTGAAACTAGTCTAATTCTCAACCTAAGCACTCAAAAAGCATCCTACAGCCCAGCACTTGCTCAGACCTAATAGCAAGCAATAATATACCCTGACACTTGATTGCCCAGCCGGGCAAGGCTCTTTATTCGCTCCTCACCAACCAAGCGACTAAGCAGCTCACCCTACTATTCAGACATGACTAAAGGGCAATTTCAGGTGTACTCTCCAGTCCAGCTGGTGAATCTGGGTATCCTGAGGCAATGTTACAACTGCCTCATGTACACAGACAACCCTCTCCTCCTACCACAAAACACTAACATGTGCGAGAGATGCAACTATACAGCCAAACTGAAGGCTAAGCTCTCTCCACCCAAGACTGGAACAGACAGTCAAGAGGAGAAGGTTAACACCTGCACCACACCTCCAGCCACACATAGACCTACTAAACCAGCACTGGCAAAAAAATACACATAAATACACAAAATCATACTCAGAGGCCCTAAATAAAAACCTGCAAAAGCATCAGAGACCTCCAAAGCAGACACCCAAACAACCTGAACCTCCCGTCACAAACCAGACAACACATAAAACACAAAATCAGTGTGCCGTACAATCACAGCCCTTAAGGCGAAATAACATACCTAACACACTAGTAATAGGTGACTCTATAGTCAGGCACACTGATGTCCCACTCACTAGACTGGACAAGCAGAAGGTTACTGTTAGCTGCCTGTCGGGAGACAGAATACGCCACGTAACACAAGCATTCAGGTCACTCTTGAACACGTACAAATATGACTCTGTCATTGTTCATGTTGCTGTAAATGACCTGAAATGGACCTCCCTGGACTACATGAAAAGAGACATGGAAGATCTCTCTGATCATGTATCCCAGGCTGGTATGACCCTGACCCCGAGTAGCATCCTACCCTCACCAAGAATGATACCTCAGTATAAAGAAAAAAATGATCAATTTTAACAATTGTCTAAGCTTCTGGTGTCACTGAAAGGGGATCCAGTGTCTGTCAGCCTGGAACAACATGCTCGACAAGCCATGTTGCTTCGCAAGAGACGGCTTGCACCTGTCACCCCTAGGCTTTCGAATACTGGCCAAGGCTCTTGCTGCCCCCATAGTCCCTTTTTTTAGGTAAGGCTCAAAAGTCAAATCCACCTCCATAAACAGCAGAATTAACAAAAAATTGAGGGTTATGGTACTCAACACCAGGAGTTTAAATCTCAAAATGCACGTGCTTGAAGCACTCCTCAGTTTGGAGAAAGTCGACATCTGTGCAGTAACTGAAACCTGGCTCAAGGCTCCAGAGAGCACCCCAGCACTACCGGGCTACAACTCATACCACACGTTTTGGCCACAGAACACGGACCGAAACACAAAAGGAGGGGGGTGTATCCATATTCATCAAGGATACCTACACCTCCAGGTTAGTGGCGCAGCATGATACCCCTGAGATCATCCATGTGCAACTAACATCGGGCAAATCGCAATGCAAATTGTGGCCTGCTACAGATCACCCTCCATGACCCAGGACCACCACTCCACCTTTCTGGAGACAGTGAAAAACATGAAGGTCCTACCGAACACCCTGATATTGGGCGATTTCAATTACCCTACCATTAACTGGGAAAACTACTTGAGTACAAACTCCCAGCCCAGGATCAGCTCGTAAACTCCCCTACCAGTGAAAACATATTGGACCTGGTCATCACCAAGATGTGAGACAGGTGTTCCACACCGGAGGTCAACCCGTCACTAGTTAAATCAGACCATAAACTAATCACTCTGGATGTCCACACTCCACCCCCTCCCCCAACTAAGGAAACCACAGTAAAAAACTTTTCTAAAGCAAACTTCACCTTACTTAAGACAGAGGCAGTAAGTTTCACAGACCCCACGCTAAAGGATAACGCTACCCAAGATGCAGAAACCTTTACAAATGCACTCTATGAGCACCTACAAGGTTGCATGGATCATGCCATACCTAGCAAAACCAAGACTCACTCCTCTAAGAGAAGCAAACCAGTCTGGTGGACCCCTGCAATAAACGGGCTATACAATAGAAGAAGGAAACTAGTTCAGAAAAAAAGCAAATCCCAAGAAGGAAAGACATCCCTGATCAGTATCAGTAAGAAAATAAGGTCCTTCATAAAATCATCCAAGTCTAACTTCGAAAGAAAAATAGCCAAGGATTCAAAAGATAACCACAAAGCCTTCTTTACCTATGTTAAGAATCTAAGTGGCAACTCACAGATATGCACTGAACTAGTGCAAAATAGCACAAAATATACTGAACCTATTGATATTGCCAACATCCTGGCAGATAGATTCAGTGCAAACCTCACCCCCCTCTCACCCCCAAAAGGGCCCACAACAATACCGGAAAAGTGTAGTATCACAGACGCACCGGTGAAAACAGCCCTTTCAAAAGCCAAAAAAATACAGCATCAATGGGGCCAGATGGTGTCCCAGGCTGCGTCTTGCACGAACTACAGAACAAACTAACCCCCCACCTAAACACGCTGTTCAACCTCAGCCTTTCCACAGGCTATGTGCCCATAGAATGGCGCACAGCAACTGTCATTCCACTCCACAATGGAGGGGCCACAACTGACCCTGGTAACTATCGCCCCATAAGCCTGACTAGCCTGGTCTGCAAGGCTATAGAGTGCATCATCATGCAACTCATTAACAAAGACATTGGGAACCTCTAAACACTTGACACAACCCAGTTCAGCTTTAAGGGCAGATCATGCCTACTAAACCTGGTTGAAGTCTTCGAGACAGTCACCAAAGCCATAGACGAGGGAAAGGTGGTTCACACAGCCTACCTTGACTTCGCCAAGGCTTTTGACACCATTCCCCACTCAGGTATTACAGAAAAACTTATCAGCCTGAACATAAACTCCTACATCATGAGATGGGTTGCCAACTGGCTTACAGACAAAACTCACACGGTAAGAACAGCGGGCTCCAGGTTCGACTCTAAACCAGTCACAATTGGTGTCCTGCAAGGCTCAGTCCTGGGACCCCTACTGTTCGGCGACTGATGTGAGCACCCCAGGGTGACGGACACCTGGTGTCAAAGTCATGGCCTCAAGCTAAATGCCAAAAAATGCATAGTCATCCTGTTTGGGAAAAACAAAACACCCACGAATTACCACATAGGTGGCAGCCCCCTTAATACAGAAGAGGTAATAAGAGATCTGGAGACCCAGGTAGATAGTAATCTCTCCTTTGACAACCATATTGCCAAAGTAGTTAGGAAATCCTTCTATGTGGCCCATCTAATTACTAAAGGGTTCGCATCTAGAAATAAAGAGGTTATAGTGCCCCTGTACTCATCACTCATCAGACCATCATAGAGTACAATGCCCCATTTGGGATGTACCTCACAAGACACTTCCAACAGCTGGAAAGGCCACAAAAGTACCTCACCAAGAGGATTACTGGCCTCAAACATATGTCCTATGCAGCCCGACTGAAAAAACTCCGGCTGTACTCAGTGGCATATTGCTTACTCAAAGGTGATCTCTGCCTGACTTACAAAGCCATGTCCAACTCAGAATAGATGGACATTCTCCACTTAAAGAAATCCAAGTCACTGGGAGCCACACATTCTAGTGAGCTAAACATCTCCACAACAATAAATAGAACATACTAGAGGGATAGATTCCCCATGCTTTGGAACAAAATTCCAAACTACATTAGGCAGAGCCCCTCACTAACACTATTCAAGAGAAACCTTGACGAGTGGAAAGCCGACACACTGTGGCTAGGCTTATAAATGCCCTCGGGCAGATAGCCTAGTACCTACCTATGAACTGATATTGGTGAAACTGATTAGCTTTTTCAAGGGGGTATATAGATATGCTCTAAAGTAGCCCCCATCCAAAGACATGACTGATGCTATTGCTGCTTGTGGCATTGAGTGGCTATCTGCATGTTAACTGGATTAATTTTTTTTTTTTACATCAGAGTAGTGATGTTTTCATGCAGGGTTTGTAACTGCGTGGAATTGTTTTAACAGAAACATCTTCAGTTATGCAGGCAGTTGAGAATTTAAATGTATATTTCGTGGTATGTAATTTGTTATAAAAGCAGATGGAACTATAATGAGCAAGTTTAAGAAAAATAAGGTAACCAGATTTGGTGTAATCATTGTAGCTTTTTCCAGTAACCACAGATTCTGATAGTGTATATGCAAATTATTTTGAAAGACTTCATGCTTGATTTATGTTCATATGGATGGTATTTCTACCCAGAACTGTAGTTTCAACAATATTTACATAGAAATGTTTTTTTTTTTTTTTTTTTTTTGTAGCTGAATGAATTCTGTACATTCTGCTGCTAATTTGCCAATTTTTTCCCCTTCCTGTGTTGAACGGGTGCATGCACGGGTAGTTGCGTGGTGTTGTGGTACTTTTCATTATCTTGATATATACTCAGCGCTACAGGCTGTTGAGGTGGGATCTATGCCTGGCATACAGGGCATTGCCAGACCTCACTCTGATGGACCTCCTGCATATTTGTAAAACAAACAGCACCAGAATTACCTGTTCTAAAGACTTAAACCTTGGCTATGCTGTAAATAAGATCTGCTGAACAGACAGGTATGTATCCCAGAGACTACCCTGTCTCTGGAACAGGCTCCCCATCTACGAGAAGCAGAGTTGCTTCCCTAATCCAATTCAAGTGCAACTTGGGCAACTGGATGGGGAACAGGAAATTCACCCCTGGTTGGGCAACTGGATGGGGAACAGGAAATTCACCCCTGGTTTGGCACCTATATCTTCAATGGACACAGTCAACCTGTAAATAGTTAATTTCCCAGGCCTCTGCCTGTAAATGTTTCCCCTCCCATGCCTCTGCTTACACTTATCAAGGGTACTAGAACTTGCCAGAGGTTTAGGATGCATGGCTAGGCTTAGAAAGGCCCTTGTGGTCATTAGACTAGTAAACACCTATGAACCTAAGATAGTCCCTTTCATCAGTTACAGCACCATCACGTTTTATATCATTGGCATATTTTAGTATTCAAAAATCTGGTAATAAAGGAAAACAAGGTTAAATAAAACTGGCCCTTATACCCATCTTTGGAAGATGCTGAGCTCAGACATTTGACTGTAAGAATAACTCATTGCTTCCCACCCAATAACCAGCAGCAAATGCAACTGGCAGCATGCAGCCTAATACCCTTTGACATTAGGCTACTGATTATAATATCATGATGTAAAGCTAACAAAAGCCTTTGCTAAATCAATGAATAAAATAAACAATGCTAAGTCCCATATCCATGGCCTAACAGGCTCATAATAATGTGTTAAACAGGCTAGAGTTAAGCAGCCATTCAGAAAATCATTTTGTGTTGTCTCAGTAAAACAATTTCAATAGTTATTTTCAAAGAGCGATAGCAAGCACTTTGCAAAACATTTAATAAAGACTGAAGTATGATCAAGAGGTCTGCAGTCCTCTGTTCTTATTACAGCACCCCTCCCCCCATGCATCAGGGCAACATTTGCCAGCTTCCGTGAATAAAAGGCAATACAGGCCTGTAAAATACCATTAAATAAGAACCAAAGTAGAAAGTCAAGGGAATCTAAGAGATGGAGGAATTGTCCATAAATGTCAGTACCCATGGAAACACAGGGCTTAATCTGATAAAAGGATGACAAATCAATTTCAGTTATGATTGTTGGACAAACAAAGGATAGTAAATAATCAATGGTTATGTCTAGTTCTGGAAAAGAACCCGCAGAGACTAGGCCAGAAAAAAAAATATTAATTGAACAGCAGTGCCATCTCCTCAAGTTTAGTAATAACCAGAGTATCTTTTGATAAAGAGCCAATGTGCGGATTTTTTTCAATAGCTAATTTCTTTTTGTTGTCCTTTTTACAGATAGGTGTTCGTTTAAGTTAGCCTTAGTTGCTGTAATAGTTGTTCGTTTAAGTTAGCCTTAGTTGCTGTAATGACACAACACAATTGGTTGGCACCTCTATGACATTTTTTTTTTGAGTTGTAAGGGTTTTATATCTTTTATGTATGTTAAATTTACATTTCTTTTTCTTCACCACTTTACTCAATTTTATGCTTCAGCAAAGGGGAGAAATAATTTTATTAATATTCTTTTTCCGGATGGTGTAAGCAGACAATTTACTCAAGGTTGTCTCAAATTTAACCCAGTCAAAACTAGTACTGAACAACTGTGCTCAAACTCAGATTTACTCAAATATAAGTGAAGAGCAAGCATATTAGTCCACTAGAAGTAACTATTGCAAAAAAAAAAAAAAAAAAAAAAAAAAAAAAAAAAAAAAAGCAACGTAATCAGAACTGCTGAGAGGAGGGACCGTTTTTTAAATGAGAATAATACTTGCATTGTTGCTAAATAACAGGCTCAGAATGGTGGAATTATGAGTTATAAACAGAGCCAACATGGAAAAATTACATACCGTCATAAAATCAAGAAACTTGGTATGGTTTACTATTTGTGTGATTTCAATTAATATTTGGATAATTAAAATGACTTCTGATATACATTACCTACACCACACTAGTAACTGTATAGTCCACCTTTCCCATGCAAATGCTACTAAAATTCCCTTCCACCATTCTTTCTGGACTTACAACAATGGGTTACAGGACCCTGACAACCCATAAGTATTTATATTACCTAAACCAGGACTATGAGATATGTTGTACTGAAATGGTTATAGGGATAGTGCCCAGCTGTACAGTCATTTCATATCTCTCAACTATCCAGATTTTTAGAGAATGTCCAGATTCAGATTTTTTATGTATATTTTTTGTCTATTCCTCATAAAATATATGTTTTTTTGGCAAATCAACAAGGACTGAAGTCAATAAATAATGACATACATTTGAGTTTCAGACTTCTTGCCCTCCAGAAAATGCATAACTTTCTAAGTTTATAACAGCAATATTTAAAATTTATCCCTATTTTGGGTTCTTTGTCCCACAATTATTTTGGCTTTGTCCAGATTTTTTGTGCTAAGAGTTTGAGAGGTATGCAATGTAAGCGGGCATGATAAGTTGAACTGCCTGCCTAATAAACTGGAACAGATGGCCCACTTCACCTCTAAGCAAATGTGCTCTCTCTCTCACACTCTCTATCTATGACTGAATATATTTTTCCCAGCATTTCCTAAATTTTGGTTGATATAGCACACAGGATTATCCTTATATTGAATATTTTAACACATGACTGCTCCCAAATTTACCTCTGATGCTTCTGCATACACAGTAAATTCATTAGTAAGGTTATGGAGTCACTATTACTGGCTCAGAATACAACTTAGAGGATTCTGATCAGATCAATGATCATAAAAACTTATTATGTGTTTTCAGACATAATAGTTGAAGAGAACTTCATGAACTTATAAACAATGGCATTGGTAATCTCCAAACTAGGGACCCCACCAGTTCGGGTTTGTAAAAGGCAAAAAATAATGTCTCCTAAGCCTGATAGACTTCTTTGAAGCGGTCACCAAAGCCGTAGATGAGGGTAAGGTGGTTCACACAGCATATGTAGATCTCGCCAAGGCTTTCGACACCACTCCCCACTCTAGAATTATAGATAAACTCATTAAACTAGGTATAAATCCTTATGTGACAAAATGGGTTGCCAACTGGCTAACTAACCGAACCCACAATGTGAAAGTAGCAGACTCCAAATCCGATTTCAGACCAGTGACAAGTGGAGTACCACAGGGTTCAGTCCTGGGTCCTCTCCTGTTTGGTATCTACTTATCTGAAGTACAGGCTAACACAGAAGGTCTTTGGCTAACTAAGTTCGCAGATGACTGCAAACTAGGAGCCATAATCAAAACTCCTAACAATATGGACATCCTACAAAAAGGCCTCACTGAGACAGATGCCTGGTGTCAAAGCCATGCCCTTAAGCTCAAATCCAAAAAGTGCATTGTCATCCCTTTTGGTAAAAACTCTGCACCCAAGAACTACCACATAGGTGGTAGTCCACTTAACAGCAAAAGTGTGATAAGAGACCTTGGGAGACAGGTGGACAGTAGTTTCTCCTTTGATAATCACATCACCACAGTAGTCAGGAAATCCTTCTACGTGGCACACCTCATCACAAAAGGTTTCTCATCCAAGAGGTCATTGTTCCCCTCTACTCGTCACTCATTAGACCCATTGCAGAACAGAGCAGCCCTTTAGGTATATACCTCACAAGACATCTACAACAACTGGAAAGGCCACAGAAATAACACACAGAGAGGATTACTGGCCTCAACAGATGCCCTACGCAGACCGTCTCAAAAAACTCCAGCTTTACTCCATCGCATATCGCCTACTCAGAGGCGATCTCTGCCTAACATACAAAGCTATGTCAAACTCAGAGCTGTTGGACATGCTCCACTTAAAGAAATCCCAATCCTTCCAAGCTACATGCTCTAGGGAACTAAACCTTGCCACAACAATAAACAGAACATGCTAGAGGGATAGATTCCTGTCCCAGAGACTTCCCATACACTGGAACAAACTACCTATCTATAACAAACAAAGCTCCTCATTAGCACTCTTCAAGAAAAATATTGATGATTGGATGGGAGATAGGAAATTCACCCCGGGGATCACTTTTGTGGCTCTGCTCAACAGGGGTACAGGAAAATAATTTTCTTGGGTGGTGAAAGCCAGGGTATCTTTTTGGCTAGACTTATATAGGCCCTAGGGCCAATAGCCTAGTACCTACCTATGAACCCTGCAGTTCCTCCTCTTCAGTATGGACCACAGATCCTGGTTACATAGAGGGCAGTGCCTGACTTTAAAGCACCTTGGTCCCAAGCTCTGTCAATGCACACAATGTTGGGGAACTCAGGGAACTGCTCCTCAGACCAAGGCCAGCTGCAAGTTATGTTCTGTCCATTCAGAACAGAAGAAGTAAAGCAAATACCACTGGTTGGTACCAGTGATAATTATCTTATTCTTTCACTAGGGTTTATAAGTGAATCCTCACTGCAGAGGAGATGGCAGCATGCAAGGCTTATGTTAAGGCCATTATGCAAACCTCATTAGGTCAGTCACTGGATATAACTGCCCCCTTTAGCATGCATCTGTTCAGACACATGCAACAACTGGAACACCGACTGATGCACTTTACTAAAAGGATACAAGGCCTATACAATATGTCCTACGTGGACCGACTCAGAGTCCTGTCAGTATACTTGGTATCCTACAGACTGCTAAAAGCTGACTTGTGTCTGGCATACAAGGGATCCTCCAACCTCACACTGATCAACTTAATGCACATCAGCAAGTCAAGTGGCATCAGAAACACTCGGTCTAGGGATCTAAATCTCTTGGGCAATATAAACACAATAGTTTGGCAGGACCGGTATATCTTGCAAAGGATACCACTGCTCTGGAAAAGACTCCTTATCCACATAAAACAAAGTTCAACGCTGTCCACATTCAAGTGCAACTTACACCTATGGATGGAAAACAGAAAATTTACCCTCAGACTACCCCCATACTATTAATGGACACGGTGTGACTGAGCTCTTCCTTTCTACTGCTTCACCATCTCTCATTGCTCAGACATGGAGTCTGGTGAGTGACCATCCAACTCAGTCTTCAGGTGTCTGGGATGAATAGCAGACATTCATGTCAGTGCTTTATGTCGCACTCTTTATGCTGGAAACAATGGACTGCTGATGGGGTTTGTTAGCCAAGGAAACACTTTGAAGGATTAAGCTTCTTAGGCACTGAATACAGGAACTGCTCCAAAATAAACATTATATTTAAAATCTGAACCATCTTGGCACAGAAGAAAACTAGGTAGAAAAAGAGATAATTATATTTTTTCTAGCTTAGAATATGAGAACAATAGTATTAGTCAGCAAGATCCAGGTATCCTCATCAGTCAGAAAGACACACAGAAAAACAGATATGCTGATTACATCAGAAGAGGAAAGCCCACCAGTAAACTAATCCAGAAGACCCTCTGCATCACAACTTTATGTGCAGCCTTCACAAACATCTTTCTTTTAATTGGCTTTATATTTCTCACAGGTTCACAAGTAATACAAGGCTAGCTACTCATGAGGGCCATTTTAAGCCTAGCCAATCTCCCTCATAGGCGAGAATCAAACCCAGTAGCTTGTGTATACTAGGTAAACACCTTCACCATTATGCCAACCTCAACACCATGCACAAATACGAAGACAAATACAAAGACTGCAGTCACTATGAACATCAGAGGATATCATCTGTTTACACTTGGACAACAGGCACTACACAACATATGTATTAATGACCCCCTATTTGTCAATAGTTCCAGCTTTTTTATATTGTAGCATTGTCGCTTCACAGTAAGACGCTGTCCGGTTCAATTCTCAGCTAGAGCATCTTCTGCATGGAGACATGCTTGAATGGGCGTACCTTTGTTGAAGGTTGTGTGTCAGGGCTGATAACTCGGCATGTAAAAATCAACTACCAATCATTAGCGGACCGGAGTTCCACTGTGGCGACCCCTAACCGGGAAAAACCTAAAGAAACAACAACTTAACCACATCAAAATTTCAAACAACTTGGATTCCAGTGATCAGTTTAAAAGCGGTTTCTTTTGCAATTTGTGTTCCATTATGCCATTCATTTTAAGTGTCAAAGTCTGAATTACTCATGACTTCAAAAAAAAAAAAAAAAAAAAAAAAACTTGTTTTGCCTATTTGCTGTTTTAAGTTACACATTCATCACTTTTTTGCTATTTAACTGCACTGACTTTCTGTCATTGCAAAATCACTCTGTTTACTACAGTTTAAAAGACATTTTCCATACACATAAAATCGCCTTGCTTTACGAACTGCACCACACCTAGGACATATGGTTATACACCTTATCGTAAGCATTTTGTGGTCAGCCTCGTGTCTGGGTATGTCAAAACTGCTTGCTCTGTTTTTACACTCTCCAGATATTTACAATTGTAAGCATTCCTTCACATAGTTGTTTACCAGTTCTTCACAAATTATGAGCACTCCACAAACTGTTTTTCAAAAAAAAGTCAAGTCTCAATCTCTAAGCATCTTTTCTCTTAATGTTTTACAATGTATGCTCCAAGTACAACATGCCTTTAACAGCTCTTCTACATCACTAAATTAATAGCATACTCCTGCTTTAACACAGTTAAATACTACAAAATATCTGTGCTTTTCCTTAAGTAATATGTTCTGTGGATTGCAGTCCACGTAAGTCTTATTAATATTATAATTTAATTAATTTCTCTGTTTATCAGCATGAAACTATAACTTACTACACACATCAAATGCTTCCTCTCCATAACAGCCAGGCAGTACAGTACATAAATGTTTAGAGCTCTGCCTCACAACTCCATAGTCTGGCGTTTTCAGTCTTGACTTCTGATAACTGTCAATGCCCAGATAAGTATGTTCTCTTGTAGCCTGCAGAGGTTTTCTCAAGGTATTCCACTCTCTTCCCAAAAAAGTGCGCTAGTTGACCGATTACACTAAATGTCCTTATATTGTATTTACACTTGCCCTTTTTGGCCAGAGCTGTGACGAAAAATGGTCCATGGACTAGCCCACTTACCTTATTAGCAAATAATAAATAAATATTAAATGTAAAAAAAATGGCGCTTGTCTTTTGGAATCTTTTTCGCACCACCATTCTTATTTATTTTATTTATTTATTTATTTATTGCCGTTGGTTTACCAGGATAGTCCATTGGGCCATAAAGAACCCGTTTTCAATGGAGTCCTGGGGAGAAAAGCTCCATAACAGAAGGTATTTACAACATTTTAACAGTTACAATATTGTAACTGAACTCTGAAAAGCTCCATAACAGAAGGTATTTACAACATTTTAACCATTACAATATTAGTACAGAGAGTTATTAATATTGTGTAAACAAACAAATGTAGAACTCGTCAGTTAGAATAGCAGTCATAACAGTTAAAACAATAGGAAGAAATGTACTAGAATTAAATAAATGTGATATAATACTGATAGAGAATAAATGTCAAAGGTATAGAAGTAGAATATGGTATTGAGGGTGAAATAAGTAGAGTTAGTTATGTGGGGTGGGAACAAGAGCATTCCCACTGAGAAGCTAGATGAAAGTGAAGAGACTTTTGAAGGCAGAGTTGTTAGAGGTGGTGCGGATGAGTGGAGGTAGGGAGTTCCAGAGGCGAGCGAGGCTGAAGGAAAGAAGGTTTTGCCTGGGGATGAGTCGGTCTGTGTACTTGAGTAGATTTTGATTATTTGACCTTAGAACTCTGTTAGGTAGGTGCATTTTAAAGGCAGAAGAGAGAGAGGGACAGAGGGTAGGGTTGAGAATAAGCTTATGGGCTAGAGTTAGTTGAGTATAAGTTAGTTGATTGGGAAGTTCTAGCCATTTTAGCTTATGGAGGGAGATGCAGTGGTGGGTGGAGGATTTTGGCTGGTTGCAAATTTTGCGATTTTGTTGTAACAGGAGGTAAGTTGTTGTTTTAGACAGGACTGAAGATTAGTTAGTAGTGGGGCACCATATAGAAGGGATGGTATTAGGAAGGAGGTAGAAAGAGTGATTTTAGTGGCAGATGTGAGGTATGTGTTCTGTCTATATAGCATGCCAAGTTTCTGGTGTGTTTTTTTGATGTTAATTTGCAGGTGGGAGTTAAATTTCAATTGGTTATCGATTTGGACCCCAAGAAGCTTGGTTTCTGATACTATTTCAAGAGGTGAGTTTTGTAGAGTAGTAATTGAGAAGGTACCCATGTCGGGAGGGATGGCTTTGGAAGGAGTAAATAACATTAATTTGGTTTTGGAAGCATTGAGAGCTAGATGATTACATAGCATCCATTGTTCTGTGGAAGAGAAGGCATCTTGAGTAAGTTTTGTAGGGTATTAATAGAAGAGGCAGAACAGATGATAGTTGAGTCATCCATATTGGATGATGCTAGAGAAAGGATAGATTTGTGGAAGTCATTTATAAAGATGTTGAAGAGAAGAGGACCCAGTATGGAGCCTTGGGGAACTCCTGTAGGGGTACCAAGGAAAGAGGAGGTAGCTTTTTTCCATTTTACAGCTTGGCTTCTGTTAGATAGGTAGTTAGAGAACCAGTTCAAAGAGGAGGAAGACAGGTGAAGTTTGGAGAGTTTGTTTAGGAGCAGACTATGTGAGATAGTATCCAGGCTTTGGAGAGGTCAAGGAGTAAGGTAGAAACAATTTTTCCAGAGTCACGGGCTTTATTTACAACCTCAAGGAAGGAGAGGAGGGCTGTCATGGTGCTATGATTGGGTCTGAAACCGTGCTGTGTGGGAGTTATAAGATGGTTGTCTAGGAGGTGGGGAAGGAGCTGAAGTTGGACACATTTTTCTAAGAGTTTAGAAATGGGGGACAGGATGGCTATGGGACGGAAATTAGTAATGTTATTATTGTTACCACCTTTATGTAGAGGTATAATAAAGGCTTGTTTCCATACTTGGGGAACTGTGTGTTCTTGTAGAGAGCGGTTAATTAAAATGCTAATGGGGTAGGCAAGGGTTTCAGCGGCTATACTGAGAAAGTAGGAAGGGATATTATCAGGAGCATTGGTACATGGTTTCAATTTCTGAAGAAGTTTTTTAATAGTGGATGTTGGTATAGGATTTAATGAGAAGAGGGGGCAGTCAGGGGTGGGGGAGTTTTGGGTAGGTGGAGATGGGGATAGGGTGGATGTAGAAGAGAGGGTAGAGGAGTCAGTGGGTGAGGAATGTGGTATAGTAATAGGAATAGTGGGGGTGGGTAAGGGTATATTAGATAGTAAAGAGGTGTTAGAGAAAGAGGAGGTTAATTTAGAAATTGAATCAATAAAGAAGGAATTGAATTGGGTGGCTAAGTCATGATCTGGAGCATTTGGGTCTGGGGTGGGAGTATCTGGTTTGCTGGGGTGGAGGAGAGTTGAGATCCCTTTCCAGAATTTCTGTGGGTTGTTTTTATTTTGGTTTTGGAGTGTAGAGAAGTAGTTTTGACGATCAGAAGTAATGAGTTTCTTTACTTTTTTTTGGAGGATTTTATATTCGTTAAGGAGTGATGTTGTCTTGTGTTTTTGGTAGCGTCCCCAGGCTTTGTCTCTATGTCTCATGATAGCAAGAGTAGTTTTGGAGAGCCATGGGGCTGATTTAGTTTTATTCTTTTAGTCCTTAAAGGGGCTTGGGAGTCAGTACTTTTAAGAAAGTTGAGTTAAAGTAAGAGACTGCATCATCAAGGGATAGTGTTTTAGACAGTTCCAATTAATTGCTTGCAGTGAGCTTGAAAAGATTACTGGGTTAAAGTTTTGTGATCACGGATTGTAATGTGGTTGTGAGTATGCTGAAGGATAGTGGGAAGCCGGTGGGTAAAGGTGGGTAAGTGGTCACCAAGTGGGTCGGGAAGAGTTCCAGTGTTGGTAAAGTAGTGAGGGTGGGAGACTAGAATCCAATCCAATATACTCCCATTGGAGGGGTTTTTAGCAGGGTGGGTTACCAGAGTGATCAGTTGTGAGAAATTGTAGAGGTTGATGTTAGTGGGGTTTGTAGGAGACTGTATAAGGGCCCAGTTAATATTAACATCTCCTAGGATTATGGTTTCATTTTTAATGTTACTAGATAGCCAGGAGAGGATGAGTTCAAGTGTGGAAATATTGTCCCCTGGTGGAATGTAAAGGGAAACTATACATATATGTTTGTGATTGTTGATTTGCAGCATTGTAAGGAGAAGTTCGGCATTGTTAAAGTGTGGAGTAGGTTTGTTATATGGTGTGACTACTAGGGAGGAAGTGTATATAAGGGCTATTCCTCCGCCTTTTTTGTGAGGTCTGTCTTTTCTTATGATGGAGTAGTTAGGAGGAACTATTTCAGAGTCTTTAATGTGTGGTTTTAGCCAGGTTTCTGAAATAGTGAGGATGTCAGGTTTATTATGTATGAGCCAAGCATGTAGGTTTGGTACTTTGTTTACTATGCTTTGAGAATTTAAGGAAGTGAATAGTAGAGATTTATTTATAGCAGTAGTAGTGGTGGGGCCTGGGTTAGGATGGATGTCTCCAGATATGAGAGTGGATATCAGGTGTAATATATAACAGTCTATGTGAGTAGTTAGCAAGGAGATGAGATTGAGTTGTTTTGTGAATTGGAGGGGTTTGTTAACAGTTATGGTTGAAGGGTTAGAATAAGGGAGATAAGCTTATGTCGAAAGAGAAGGAGGTTTTCAGAGGAATATAAGTGAGGGAAATAAGAGAGTATGAGGGTGAGAAGGCTGTGTTGTGAGGGTTAGTTATATGAAAGGCTTGGGAGTGGGTGGAAATTGTAGGTTGGGAGAGACAGTAGAAGAAGGATAAGGAGAATAGTAGTAATAGTGAAAAGAAGGTGAAGGGGTGTTTAGAGGGCATAGTGGAGAGGAGTTATTAGAATAGTGGAATTGGGATAGAGGAATATGCAATATAGCAGATACTATATGAATAGCAACTGGATATATCTGGTCAGATGTAGTGTGTTAGATTGTAATATAGAACTGCTATGTGATAGATGGGGTAAATGTTTGAGCAAGAGAGATAAGTTCATATAGGAGTAGTTAAATATGAATGTATAAGGTTGGTGGTGGAAAGAAGAGTTGGGATTGGAGTAGGTGAGAAGGAATAGAAAGCCTTAAGTGATATAGCTGAGGTAGATAATTAGAGGTTAATGTGGGTGGGGATAGGGAGGGGTAGTTGGTGTTAATAAGTATTTAATTGGATGTGAGTGTCAGGGGTGTGGTTATGGGAAGATAAATGTAGATGTACTGGGGGTGGGTGGGATTTGGGGGTAGGGTAGGGGAGCGGAGTGAGCCCAGAGGAGCAGAGGAAGAACCAAGAGGTCCCGAGGGTTCTGGAGTCAATCAGAGAAAGAAGGTTCACAGTGGGGCAAGAAGGAAGGAAGAAGGACCTAAGGTGTTGGGCAGGAGTGAAGTATGAGAAGCTAGAGGGAGAGATTGGAAGGAGCTGTGATTACAGCTAGAGTGGCCTAGAAGAGTTAGGAGATATAATACGAGGGGAGAGGTCTTCCATACCTGTACAGTCTTGGGGAGAGGTCTTCCATACCTGTACAGTCTTGCAGGGTAAGTTATCGATATAGGGTAGAAGGGGAATATAAGAATTCAAACATGTCGCTAATGTGCTAAAAGAACTTTGTCACAGCTCATTAAGCACTTGTCCTGCTGCTCAGACCACTTTCTTATTCTCAGCTTCCTTTCTGTTTGGTGAACCTGAAAATGCATACAAAGTATCTGCTGCACTTCCCCCCACAAAAAATAATGCCTATTTATACAGTATGTGTGTGAATCACTCATTTACATTCATTTTCAATACCTGCCTTATCCAAGTCACGGTCATTGGGAGACGCAGCCTAGCTCAGTAAATAACTAGTACAAGGCAGGAAACAGTTATGGGCAGGATGCCAGTTCATAATGATACACACACACACACACACACACACACACACACACACACACACGTAAAGGCAATCTGAACAGCACCAGTTCTCCTTTCTCCATTTCTATGGTAATTTGGAGGGAATTGGTGCCTCTGTCAAAAACTCACAAGGAAACACAAGGGGACATGTGGACTACGCATACACAGATGACACACCTACTGGGAATAAAGCAAAAGAACCAAGAATATGAGGCATTAATGCAAAACACTGCAGAACTATTTCACTCTGTCAGTTACAAATGCCTTCCACAAATAACGCACACTTTTATATAACAGTTCCAAAAAATTCATCTATCATGACATTTATTCCAAAGGTATAAATATTTCCTTTTCTATGGAAAGGAGTTATTTTTACAAGTTAGCACAGCAAATTAAAAAAATAAAAACACAAATACCATAAAAGAATAGCACACAGAAAAAAAGTCGTCCTCAGCATTAAGGTTGAAAAAAACACCAGCTTTAATGTTGAAATCCAGTATACAAAATCCCAAAAGATAAGCGCTTTCATCCCAATAAAATTAAGGAACTTCATCAGATAAAGATCAGAACAGAAATGACCGGCTACATAAAAAAGGTGGAGGTGTTGCATTAATCTATCATGACACTTTAGCTGTTACAACATATGATAAACCTACACCAACATTTGGAAACATGGAATTATTACTAGTTAACCTTCACATCAACAACAGAAAACAATCATGTATTGATGTACTCTATATTCCCCGAGGTCAAAACATACCTACTCTGGAAGATCTACTATTCCGGATCACCATCAATATATCAAATGAAACCATCATTCTTGGCGACACAAATATAAACTGGCAAACTCTTATCTCTGACTCCCCAGTAAATAGTATTAACTTGCACAGGTTTACTCAACTCATCACTAACCCCACTCGTAAGGTAAAAAAACAAACAGAATCAACCCTAGACTGGATACTCGTCTCACACCCTCAAAAGTTCACCAAGGCAGGGACCCTACCCAGTACATTTAGTGACCATCTTCCTGTCTATACCCATAGAACTCAACTTCAAATTGACAAATTGCATTGTCTAAGAATAACTAGGAATCTTACCCATTTCAATGAGCAACTATTCTTAGAGCCTCTAAAAACCCACAACTGGTCCCCTACCTAATTTCACCTACTGGATGAAGCAGTCAACTACTGCAATAAAGTCTTTTTAGATATTCTAGACAGTCTTGCCCCCACACGTACCAAAAGAGTAAAACCTAACCATGCTCCATGGCTAACTAAACAAACTAAACAGTTACCTACCTCCAGGGATAAAGCCTAGAAGAAATGGCATAGAAACAGAACCCCACAACTTTAACTCAGATATAAACAACTCCTTAACAATGCCAAAAAGCAAGTCATCAATGATAAAAAAACTATTTCTCCACTAAACTCACTACCCAACAAAATAACCCCAAATTGTTCTGGAACTCTGTTTCCTCCCTCCCAAATCCTGGTACTCAACACAACCCCTCCCCATCTCCTGACAAAGACCCTCAAGAAATTGCCCAAGTCTTCAATTCTCATTTTATTGATACTATCCAAAAACTTGTTAATGATTTCTCTCTACAAACTAACAAAAGTATAACTGGCAACATAAACAACAATACAGTCTCTAACCACTCCCCCCACAACAACTGCAATTCCAACAAAAACCCATCCAATCCCACTCCTCTATTTGCATTACAACTAGTACCCACCACTCTAGTTTGTAAACTGCTCTCAAAACTAAAACCATGCTCCCCTCTTCCAATGGCCTCCCAGCTGAATACCTAAAACGTGCAGCAGATTCTATAGCTCTTCCAATTAGCATTCTCATTAACCGATCAATAGCAAATGTCCCACAGCTATTACTCCCCTTCACAAAGGCAGTAACACCAGTGATCTATCTAACTACTGGCCCATCTCCATTCTTTCATCGCTATCTAAAATTCTAGAAAAGTATATTCATTCTCAGTTGCTAAAATATCTCACAGACAATAACCTACTCGCACCGACCCACCCAACATGGTTTTCAGCCAGAAACCAGCAAAACAGCAGCCTTACTGTCACTTACCAACACTGTAAACAAAGCTCTCGATGCAGGCTTACTAATGTTAAGTGATCCTACTAGACCTATCAAAAACTTTTGATACAGTGTCCCACTCAAAACTACTTTTACAACTTGAGACTGTAAACTGCTCCCCACACACCCTTATCCTGGTTCCATAACTATCTACACAACAGAAAACAATCTGTTAGATGGCAAAGTAAGCAGCCCAATTACCTGCTCAACAACACAGGCGTTCCCCAAGGGTCTGTTCTTGGGCCCTTGCTTTTTAACATATTTATTAATAATCTCCATAAAGCATCCCTGCAAAGTACACTCATTCAATACGTGGACGATTCAACAATAATTACTTCCTCTAACAACATCTCAGATCTCCTAAAGTTAACACAAAATACATTTACTTCCATTGAATCCTGGCTTAATGAAGCTCAGCTGCTACTTAATCCCAAAACATTACTCTTCACAACCAAACCTCTAACTCTAGACTTTAAAATATTCTCTCAAAATAATACAGACATTGAAATTGTAAAAACAGCCAAACTACTTGGCATCACAATTGATGACAAGCTATCCTTTGAGAATCATATACTCAACTCAATCAAAAAGACCCATTTTAAGCTTAGCAAACTCTATAGGCATAAACCCTATTTGGACATGTCTACCAAGCTGAAACTCGCTAATAGTCTACCTCTACCCTCCCTCCTCTATGGTTGGCCCATTTTCACTAACCTACACACATCTCTCCTGAACAAACTGCAGTTGTGCTACTATAAAACAGTCAAGTTTGTCTCCAACATGCCAACTCACATCATTGCCTGACCATTAAATCTATTAACTGGTTTGAGTTCCCTCAGTACCTGCATTACTCCCAACTTACTCTCGCCCACAAACTACCAAATAATCCAAACTTCTGCCCATCCCTTCAAACTATAATACAAACACACATCCCTATCCTGCATCCTCAGTCCTCTAACAAACAACTCTTAACCATAACTAAATCTAACAAAAGAGCTGGACAATGTCTCTATTCCCATGCCATTGCCAAACTTTTGAATGCGCTCACTCTCTCTCTTACTCAACTAAACTCTTTAAAAACATTTAAATTTGCACTAAATTTGCACTAAAAAATGTAACACTGTTTATTTTCTTGTATTATATACCTCTATAATATGTACTTGTTTTGTATATCTACTTCAGTTTGTACTATGTAAAAACTTCCTTGACTTTCAAAGTTAAGCTGATGTTATGTAAACATTTCTGTGATTGTATGGAGATTTTCTCCCCAGGCCTCCACTGAAAATGGGTCTTTGGGCCCAGTGGACCTTCCCGGTGAACAAATGTCAATAAATAATAAATAAATAATCCATACTCCTGGAAATAGACTTCTTTTGCAGTCCATCCAACCTAATAACTAATACTAATAATTAATAACTATTGATACTTAATAACTGATTGATTCCAAAACACTGGATTACTGGCATCTTTATCAAGTATTACTATGCTAATTTTCTCTCCTGTGTATGACCCCTGAAAAGGGGGTATTGTGTCTCAAGTCATCACTCATAGTTAGCAAAAAGTATGACAGTGAGTAACCAGCATTGATTAATCAGTTCTGAGAAATGCCATCTTTTTCCACTGCTGTTACAGACAGTGTCCGCTTGAGTCTTGTTTTTATCATCAGTAATTATTATTCTGTATCTGGAAATCATTTTGGTATATTGCAACCCAAATATTTTAAAGATAATATCTGCTCTAAATGGGTAACAGTAAAGCTACTGTCTATAAATGTATCTGCTGCGACAATCTTTCGTTATTATACACCAGACAGCATTAAGAAGCTCAAATTAATCATTGCTTAGAAAACTGCTATAAATGTCATTCAGCTGCTACCACAACACAGCCTATATGTCAGCACAATTCCAAGTAAAAAAGAAACACTAAGAGTACATTAAATTCTTAGTAGTATTTGCTCGACTCCTATCTAGGATGAGTTCAAATATTACAACATACCACAAGGCAATGCGGCTTGTGCCTATTCATCTTCTCATATTTACTGAATTTTACAAGCTCACTGGTCAAGACCAGTAGACATGAGAATTTGTTGAATTGCTTAAGCTTGCAGCAAAACAATTATTAATTTATCTACTGAAAAATATTTAAAAATACATGCAATTCAACTCATAGTAAAGACCAAAAGAAGTGCTTAGTTGTATCCTAGTTGTTACTGTCATATAAGTAGTACATGCAGCAGCAATTACTTCTGACTTTATCTTGATGGATATTAGAATTTTGAAGAAGTTTATTGAGACTGAAGTGGAAGAGTTATGATGCAATTTACTAGCAGTAAAAAGGAAATAAATGCAGAATGGCATGACAGTTAAGTTTCCTAAGGAAAGAGTAATATGTGAGTGACCAATCATAAGGAAAGTTTAATCCATGAGCAACCAATCATAAGGAAAGTTAGTAAGTGAGTGACCAATCATAAGAAAAATTTAATATGTAAGCAAACAATTATAAGGAAAGTTTAATATGAGAATGACTAACACTCAAGTTCAATCACCAAGTATCAGACTTACAGTGAAACAATGACCATCACCATTTTGTTACACTCAAAATATTTTGCAGGGAGGTTCACCCCTGCAGCCTACATACTAACCCTGCTAAACATACCAACTCCCAGATCACAGCTTCTCAGAAAAAAAAAATGAATTCTCCAGGACCTCGCAATAATTATCTGTAAACAAAAAAAATAAGCAAATCACACACCGGTGAGCATACATTAAAATGCCCATCCCAAATGACTCAGAACTTCACTTGATAGCCCAGTTTCGAAACAAGGTAAGACTTCAGAATTCATTCTGTACAGAAGAAAAGCCAAAGATGAGATTTAATTGCATTACTGGACTCAAAGAAGAAATAAAAGGATTAAACTTAGGAATAAATGGTCCACTTAGATATAATGTCAGGGAAGTAAGATTAACAAGAGAAAGTTGGAAGACTGACCTCTTGGTCAGTACCGCACACATGGAATTGCACTGCTAGATGTCATAAAAAGATATGAAAACATCAGTACATATAAAACTGGACAAGTGCATGTAAAACAGACAAACATTAGTGTAACTATTTTAAATGGTCCAGGGACTAGGTGACCTTAGACTGCCTACAGTCAGTGTACAGATACTACATATATCCAGTGAAGTTATCCAGTCATATACACTACCAGGAAAAATAGAAGCAAGAAACAGCCACAAACAATTATACAAAAGTCAAAATGCATTCCTTCACACTTGTGTTCTTCTTTGAGCTTGGTCATACATGCCCTGTACTGTGAGGTGTCCTTTAAGGTCTCTACAAGCTAGGCGAAAAGTACCTGCCACAGTGGTGAGATTCTGGAGTTCCTGTTTGAAAGGTATCCCCACGTTCTGTCTAACTTAGTTGGGCTACCCTTCTAGCACCTACATTATGCAAGGCAGCAGAAAAATCATCTCCTCCAGGAAGTGACAGTGTTTGACCAGAATGTTTCTTAGGCACCACTGGAGCTTCCCCACTGGAGCCAGGGGACGAGAAGTATTCTGGGGACCATGAGCCCTTGTGCTTTAAGATTGACCTGGTTTTGACCATAGTCTTTTGCTCAAGAAGTGATAATGATGTGGAAGAGATTTCACTTTGTCCTCAGAGATGCAGGCCCTCTGAGTGCTTGAGTCCAATAAGGTGTCAAGGAAATTTACTCTTCTGCAAAGATTAAGACTTAACTTGGGAATGCTAAATGAGAATTCCTGGTTTTGAAAACAATCCACAGTGAGTTGTGGAGTCAGACATTTTATTTTTATTTTTTTTTTTTTTTACTGAGGAATGATCAGCCTGATGAGTGCTGAGTACAGAAGAACAATTATGTCCCTGAATCTAGATGCCATACCCTTCAGTATAAGCTGTGCAATAAAAAAAGACTTCCTTACAAGAGCGCACACATGCTGATCAAAGGACAGCTAATTGTCAATATAGGTTGCCAGATCTTGAACTGCAAAATCTAGAAAGGATGATACTCTGGATCATGTCCCCAGATCTAAGGCCTAGCTATAAACTGCATGGTACAGAATAGGTAGCATTAGGATTATGTTACAAAGAATCACCCTAGTAACAGATTCAGCTCTTGTTTATATAGAAATATTATCAATATCAAGCTGAGCCCTATAAAAGTGGGCACTGCATTTACAGAGCACTTTTAACAAATAGCAATGTTATCTGGAGGTCCTTGGCCAAAAGAAGGGTTGGAATTGAAAAAGCCTCCAAGGCAAAAGTGATTGAAAATGTTTTCAGATATGCCACTTAACAACATTGCAATCCATCAGGACTTGAATAAAGATGCCACTGAATTTGTTACTGGTGTGGTTCTTTGTCACATGATCTTATGCAGAATACAGTTTATACCTACGCCATAGATCTAAGGGACAGAATTCAGAGCATCATCCTTTTTGTTTTTTAATTCCACAGCTTTACAGGCCTATAGGTTGAATATACAACAAGGTGCTCATGCTATCTTTGGATTTTTGCTTTTACCCTGAACTCTAACTACTTCTCTCTGGTCTAACTATAGGATCAGTTTTCATGGGGATGTTGTCAATGAGGTAATTACAAAGAGTCACGCTTGCTGAAGCATACAATTATACATTTCTTAACATTTAGTTTCAGTTCATGGTTTTGGTAACCAGATATTTGTTTGGGACAGGTCCTTTTGCAGGGAGTTTATGATGGCACCATGTTTGCAATCATCTGCAAATGTGATCAGCTACAATTCCTTAACAATAGCTTTGACTTCTAAGAAGTAGACTTCAAAGAGAAGTCGCCCAAGAACTGAACCCTGGGAAACTTGTTTTGGGAGGTAGAGTCGTTCAGCCTGACTTCCTCTGTTCTATTTGTGAGCCACTTTGCTATCCAGTGCACTACATAGGGGGGTTAATATTTAACTGAAAGAGTTTATCTAGGACACCAGAGTGTGAGATGGTGTTGAATCACTTTGCAAGTTAAAGATATGCAGTCTACACTGAACTATCTTCATCTACTACCACTATTACCTTTTCGAAGAAGCCAGCCAGGTTAAGTAGACAGGATCTGCTCTTGACAAATCTAAACTGGGTTGGTTTTAGAGTCTGTAGGTCACCTGCATCTGCACGTATTAGTTCCATAATCATCCTTTCCATCTCCTTACAGATGAGGCTGGTCAGGTTTAGTGGTCTGTAATTACCTGGGTCTGTTGTAGCCCACCTTTGGGCAAGGGAATGACTGTTGCTGTCCTCCATTTAACCAGTACAAAGCTTGTTTTAAGGCTAATGTTGAACAGCCTATGCAGGAGCTGTAAAATGTATACTTCAGGATAGCCGTAGGCAGCCTGGTATGTTATCTGGCCCCACACATGTAGAATTCTTGGCCTTACAGAGTTCCTAGAGAACGTGTTTTGGCAGATTTGAGGAGGGAGGTAGATGAGGATATTTGATCCGAGAATACTGGAAGGGAGAAAGGAGTGAAACTGGAGATGAATTTGTCTGCCAGTACATTGGGTATGTCCTCTGAATGTTAGTATGTGACATAATTTTATTCACAGCTCTTTGCAGTGATGGGAATTGTTTCTGAGATTTCTAACAGTTAAAGAAGTCTGTGTGTTTACATTTCAGCTGGGGGGGAGCATTTCTAATTCATACCTGGCTTTAGTTGATTTGACCAAGATATGGAGTTCCTCCTTTAGTTTTAGCAAGTGTGACTGACTGCTTGACAGTTGGATGTACTTTTGCATGCAATGTGTTTTTCTTGTATTATAGAGCCTGTTTACACTAGAATTCTACCACATGGGCTTATTTTTGAATTTTACATTGTATTTATTTCTGAGGGGGACACAGTACTGGGACTGTCAGGGTGGAAGGGGCTTTTGAATTTAGTAAGACTACAACATAATTTTATTAGATACGCCTTTGCATAGCCTCTGAATACTGACTTATTGGAGGATGCTTCTGGCTTCAGTCTTAAAGTGAATGTGACTGACTTGTAGTCCAATTTGACCAGGGAGGAGGTTACAATAAGAAGGTTATAGATTTGCCCCATACTGGAAAGGAAAAAGCCCATGATTTTATCTCCCCTGGTTGGGGTGTAGATTAACTGGTTCAGGGAGGTTTTATTTATGAAGTCCAGAAATATCTGGGCATGCATGTTTGAGGAAGTACAAGTCTCACAGTTAATGATAAGACAGTAAAAATCTTCTGTGTCTGACTTAATACATAAGGACTCCATACTGGTTAGGTAGGAGGTATGGGATGAGGAGGATATAGAAGGAATCCTGTAGTTAGCTATGATGTACCAAAGAGTTTTGTTTGCAGTAAGTTGGATATGGAGGAGTTCCAAGTCATTATTTGTTTAATGTGGGGTTGTGAGAAGGGTAGTCTCTTGTTGTGGTTGCATGCTGCTTTCCAGAAAAGGAAATCTTTCCTTAAACAAGGTATCATTAGTATAAGAGTTTCCAGGTCTTGAGAGTGCTGACACCAAAGGCTTTTTAGGTACCATTGTAGTTTCCTCATATGCAGCCTGGCATATGGAATGAGTAGAATGCAGGAGGCCATGAACCCTAGAGCTTGCAGGATTTTCCTTGCAGATAACTGGGGTCTGGTGGCTAGTTGACAGAAGTAGGTTGTCAGGTTGGTTTGTTTTTCTCGTGTAAGGAATGCCATCTGGGATGCAGTGTCCAGGCTTGCACCCAGGAATACAATTTTTTGTGTGGGTACTGGTTTGGATTTCTTTTCGCTGATAGTATACCCCAGGGAGGTCAGTAGGTCCTTCACAAAGGTCAGGTGCTTTAGCAGCTTTTCCTGACTGTCTGCCTGAATCAGGCAGTCATCTAAGTATGGGTAAATTTGAATATTTCTTTGTCTGCAAAAAGTAATGGTGGGAGCCAGGCATTTTGTGAAAACTCTGGGTGCACTGGACAAGCCAAAGTGCAGTGGTCTTGCCCTGAAAAGGAGATATTTCCTGCAAGATTCACTGACTGGAATGTGTGGGTAGGCTTCTTTTAGGTCTACGGTAGCTAACCAAGCATCCTTGGAGAGCATAGGTAGAAGTTGCTGGAGGGTGAGCATTTTGAATTTTGGTATCACCAGGAAAGTGTTTATAATGGATAGATCGAGGATGGGGTGCCAGGTGCCCTCTTTTCTGGGTACCAAGAAGAGTCTGGAGTAGAATGTGGAAATAAAATTTGTATCCCTGGGACACTGTTTTGAGGACCCAGCAGTCCCTGGTAATGCCGGCCTCCTTTTTGACTGAGGGTAGTCCTGACATTCACATTGGAAATGTTTCCTTAAGATATGTAGGGTTTCCCCAAAGGAAAAGTCCTCAGGTGGAGAGACTGAAGGGAAGGATTCCTCTGCATCAGAATCCTCATAAGCTGAGAGGGTTTGCATACCTTCATAATAAGATGCAACATAGTCATTGGACTCCTGTTCAGATAAAACTACTGGGGGCAAATCTTTTTTTCTTTTGGAAGGGGTAGCCTGGCTTCCCCTGACAAGCATTATAAGGTCTTCCGCCATTTTAAGCATCTGAGACTGAGGCAAGGAAGCAGGTGCCTGAGATTGGGTCATCAGTTTCTTGGGTGTGGTTCTTACCCTGGGCCTTTAAAACTCGGTAGTTTTCAAAAGAATGGTAGACGCGAAAGAAGTCAGTCTGTGTAGAGAATTGGTAGTGTGAAATACTCCTCAGAAGCCGGTGGTGCCTGCTCAATGGCTCCAGACCAATCCAAGGTAGATAGATCCACAGGATCCTTAGTCAATGAAGAGTCTCGCTGCATACCAGACTCCGAAAGGGTCTTGGTAGTGGCCTGCAAATCCACAAAAGCAGGCATCAGCAGCTGCGAAAGCGCCACACTGAGGACCGGAGAACTGACGACTTGCTTAATGGAAGCGTCGTCAGCAGTTTTGGACCTGTGTGGTCTGTCTCTGTCTTTATTTTTAAGTTATTTCAGAAGATCTGCTGTCGGATGGCTTACCAAAGCCATATCGGAATTCAAGGACTGAGAGCGAAAATATCTAGCTACAATAAGGGCCGATGATGTACAGTTCTTGTGTTGAACAGAGCACAAAAGCGACAGCGGGGGACATTGTGGTCTGGGCCTAAGCAAGTGATGCAGTAGGAATGAAAATCTCAGTGTGGTATTTGCTTTCCGCAGGCGAGACAATTGTTAACTTTTTCTGACATCTGTTAGAGCAAGAAAAAGGGATCCCCAACAGGGTACTTAGCTTTGGAATACTTCAACTTCAATTTTGGAAATGAAAAACTCAGGTAGCGGCCAACCGGCACTCATGCAAACTGCTTCTGCTTCGGGCTCCTCAACAAGAAAGACTGATGTAATGGCATAATAACACTGACAACCTGACGTCAGTCCAGGAGCAACAGCAACTGACCCAGAAATACTAAGACTCTGGTATTTGGGCAGACTGAGGGCTACCCCGGCAGGGACTGCCTATATGTGATGACTGCAACAGTGAAACACGAAGAACATCTGCTGTATTAACCTGGACTTCTGAGAAGTAGATGCCAAACAGGAAAGGACCCAGGACTGAGCCTTATGGTACTCCACTTGTCACTGGTCTGAAGTTGGATTTGGAGTCGTCTACTTTCACTGTGTGGGTTCTGTCAGTGAGCCACTTGACTCCCCATCTCGTGACTTAGGGATTTATGCCCAGTCTATGAGTTTATCTATAATTCCAGAGTGGGGGATGATGTTGAAAGCCTTGGCGAGGTCAAGATAAGCTGTGTGCACGACCTTACCCTCGTCCATGGCTCTGGTATTACTGCTTCAAAGAAGTCAGTCAGGTTTAGGAGACGTGACCTACCTTTTACAAACCCAAACTGAGTGGGGTCCAGAATTTGGAGGTTACCTATATCCTTGTTTTATAAGCTCCAAGATTATACATTCCATGGCCTTGCAGACCAGGCTCATCAGGATAATGGGGTGGTAGTTCCCGGGGTCCATGGTGGTGCCCGCTGTGGTGTGGGATAACTGTTGCTGTGCGAGATTCAGCAGGCACAAAGCCTGAAGTGAGGCTATGGTTGAACATGGTACTTAGGTGGGATGTCAGTTCGTTCTGTAGTTCGTGTAGAACACAGCCTGGGATGTTGTCAGGTCCCATGGATGCTGTGTTCTTGGCTTTGTAGAGTGTGGTCTTTACTTGTGCATCCGTGATTACAGGGGCTTTGCATTCTTCCGGTATAGTGATGGGCATACCTCTCAACCTGGAAACATCAAAAATCTGGATAAGGCTCATGAAAAATAGGTACAAATATGTACAGTGATTAACGTAAAATTTGCATACATAATTACGTAACCCCGCCCACTCAAATTAATTGCAGGATACCAACTTTGAAACGCAAACTGAAGGACAACCAAAATATGGCATCAAAGTCCCCCTGCAGCCATTCCAATGTCCCATTACTTGGCTATATCACCCCATTTACCATAAACACTAATGTGTGCATACTGCTTTACTTCTAAAATGATTATTTGGATTTTATTTTTCCATTTTACAGCATAATGCACAAACACTAATAGACATCTGCTAAACAAAGCAATACTATCTTGCAGTGAAAATAGACTTGGCCTTAAAACTTCTCTGCCCTTGAAACCCACATTCATTGAAACAGCACTGAAACTCACACCACATCCAAAGAAAATGCATCTGGCCAATGGTGGATAAATATTACCTTTGGGCTGTTTTAAAATCATAGGCCCCTTGCACACAAAACAAGAAACATACATGCATTATTTGATACACCTTCCTGACTTTATTAAATTATATTCCTTGTATAATGCAGCACACTTCTTAGACTTAAGTTAGAGCACATTTTAAATTTATTGTTTGAACATTTTTCCAGTAGGCAATGAAACAAAATGCTGGAACCAATAATGACAAAACTCCAGACACAAATCGTATTTTAAACTTATTGTTTGAACATTTTTTCCAGTAGGCATTAGGCAATGAAACAAAATGCATGAACCAATAATGACAAAACTGCCCAGTTCAGAACATTTTCATCATAAAAGTCTACTTTCACACACGCAATATATATATATATATATATATATATATATATATATATATATATATATATATATATATATATATATATATAAAACATATATAGATAGATAGAATGACTGTAGTGTAAGTCACAGGCATCTTGCACAGCTTCTTGTACTTATTTTCAATTTCAGTTTTTTTTTTTTTTGGGGGGCAAAAGAAAAAAAACAGGGACACATTTTAAACATTGCTTGCATAATTTTGGAAAGTTGCTAGAATAAAATGTTGTGTGACCACCATTCATTTCACTACCAAAGACTTGAACCCAGGACCCTGTGCACTACAGTCACATACCACTATGCCAAATCAGCAGCTTCCTGAAAGATATGAAGACTGAAACTTAAATGGCTATCATTTTAGTGAATTCAGTTCTCACTTCTCACCATAGCTCTCAACCTCTTAGCATAAAAAACCTGGACAAAGCCAATAATGGGGGAATAAAGCCCCAAAACAGGGACACTGCTAGAATAAAAGTTTTTGTGTTACCAGTTATTTTCTGAAGAATATGAAGGCTGAAATTCAAATACCTGTCAATATTTAATGAATTCAATCCTTTAGTGATTTGCCACAAAAATCCTGAAAACCAAACTATGAGGCATACATTCACAAGTGGTGGTGGCTAGGGACTTTAGGCTCTTTTACCTGTACCCAAGGTACAGGGTTTGACCCTGAGTACCTCTAGCCACCAGGTGTATTCACTTGGGGGCACACACACATGCATACACACACACACACACCTTAAATCAGTAGATACCTTAAAAGCACACACACACACCTAGCTTAAAACAGTAGATACATTAAAAGCACACACACCTTGCTTAAAACAGTAGATACCTTAAAAGCACATACACATAGCTTAAAACAGTAGTTGTTGTGTCTTTCGGCTTTTCCCGGTTAGGGGTCGCCACAGCGGAACTCCAGTCCGCTAATGATTGGTAGTTGATTTTTATGTGCCGAGTTACCAGCCCTGACACACAACCTTCAGCGAAGGTACGCCCATTCACGCATATCTCCACGCAGAAGATGCTTTAGCTGAGAATCGAACCAGACAGTGTCTTACTGTGAGGCGACAACGCTACCGCAGCACCACCACCGCAGCTACCTAGCTTAAAACAGTAGATACCTTAAAAGCACACACACCTAGCTTAAAACAGTAGATACCTTAAAAGCAGACTCCGTCCATCCGTGCAGCTGAATAACAAGGCCAGAAAATGCATTCACAGAAATAAGCAGTACCAGAAGAAAAGGAACTCTAACTCCATTCATTCATGGCAGGAAAGGAAAGCTCCTTCAGTGTGGCACTCGCATCGCATATTTGCTAGTGGGGAAAGAAATAAGCAGTACCTGCTTCAGTGTGCTCGCAGATTTTCAAACAGCCAGCCAGCCGGGAAAGCCCTTGAGCTCAATTCAGACAGGCTGACGGATATGACGTCATCGTACACATGATGACATCAGCTCAAAAAGCACGAAAAAAAATTTAAACCTGAAAAAAATTGGAAATGAAGGGGTGCCACTCAAGAATCGTGGAACCCCATTATTTGGACCCCAAAGCTCAGTAAAAACAGAGTAATTCAGTACGGTTGGGAGGTATGGTGAGGGGCCCTTTGGGGGTAAAGTTTGCACTGAACCTATCTTCCAGGATGTTGGCAATATCAGTTGGTTCTGTATATCTAGTGCCATTGTGCTGTAGCTCAGAGCAGATATCTGAGTGTCGCCATTGAGATTCTTGACATAGCTGTAGAATGCTTTGTGGCTGTCTTTAGAATCAGTGGTGGATTTTATTTTCATAACTAGCTTTGAAGGATTTTATGAGGGATCTCAGCTTCTTACTGAGGCTGACCAGGGAGTTCCTGCAATCAGGGGATTTTACTCTTTTTTGCAACAGCTTCTTCCTTCTGTTGTAGAGTTTGTTTATGGCAAGGGACTACCAGATTGGTTTCCTTTTTTTGGAGGATAGCGTCTTGGTTCTGTTGGGGATGGCATGATCCATGCACTCGTGTATGTGCTTATTACAGTGCATTTGTGCAAGCTTCAGCAGTCGTAAATCTATTTTCCATCTGCATGGGTGTCGTGAGGTTTGCCACTTCTGTCTTAAGAAGCATGAAGTTGGCTTTGGAGTCATTTTTGACAGTGGTTTCCTTAATGGGTGGTGAGGGTGGGATATGGATGTCTAGGGTGATTAGCTTGTGGTCGGATCTGACCAGCGAGGAGTTGGCCTCTGGAGTGGAACAACAGTTACCCATATTGGTAATGACCAGGTCCAGGATATAGCTGCCCCTGGTGGAGGTATGGACAAGCTTATCCAGGTCATTGGAATTTATGAATTCCAGAAAGCGTTGAGCAAATGAGTTAGTACACATTCCCAGTTGATGATGGGGTAGTTGAAATCACCTATTATTAGGGTACTGGGCTATTCCTTAATATTACCCAGTATATCAAGAAAAGTGGAGTGGGCATCCTGGAGCATGGCAGGGGATCTGTAACAAGCTACAACCTGGAATGCAGTCTTACCCAGTGTTAGTTGCACTTGGATAATTTTGGATGCATTATGTTGAGCAACTAGCCTGGAGGTGTGGATATACTTAATGAATATGGACACACCTCTTCCTTTACTGTTTTGCTCCAGGTTAGGTGGCTGAAAGGTGTGGTATGAGTTACACCCTGGTAATGCAGGGGTGCTCTCTGGAGCCTTGAACCAGATTCTCCGTCACTGCACAGATGTCAATGTTCTCCATTTTATGGAGTGCCTCGAGTGAGTGCATTTTGAGGTTTAGACTTTTAGCATCAAGTAGCATTAACCTCAGACTTTGCTTGCTTACACCTCCTACAATGGTGAGTTTGTCATTTGAACCTTGCCTAAAAAAGGCACTATAGGGGTTGGCAAGAGCCTTAGCCAGTATCCAGAATCCCAGGGGCGACAGGTCCAGGCTATCTCTGGCAAAGCATCGTGGTCTGTAAATCATGTCATTCCAGGCAAACAGATACTGGATCCCCTTAGAATGACACAAGAAGCTTATCCAATTGTAGAAGTCAATCATTTTCTCCTTGTACTGTGGTATAATTCTGGGTGATGGTAGGATGCTGCTCAGGGCTAGGGTCATACCTGCCATGGCTACATGATACAAGAGCACCTCCATGTCTCTTTTCATGTAGTCCAGGGAGGTACATCTCAGGTCTTTCACACCAACATGGACAATGACAGAGTCATATTTGTACTCATTGTGGAGTGACCTGAGTGCTTGTGTTATGTACAAAAAAGGGGGTGAACTTCTAAAACAGACTCCTTTATTCAAATTTTGGTAAGCGCTTTCACTGACAATAATACGCCAGAACTGGAGTGGCAGATCCGTACTATGGCATACATTTCCCCTGGGATAAACGAGTATGTGTCTATAAAATGCCTTCTTAAAATAAAAGCACTAAATAGATAAAAGTTAGTAACTTATACATGAGTTGCATTGGGTGAGTACAGAGATATATATAAATATAATTTATAATTTATCACCTAAAAGTATTATAGGATTTCTATACTAAACAATTTTATAAGACAATTTAAAAAAAAAATAAATTTTTTTTTTTTATTTAATAAAATTAGCCTGTTAGTAAGTCTTGGTTCAGCAGTTGAAAAAGTGCGTTAAAAAAAGTGGTTAGAAAAAGTGTTTTATAAAAAAAGTCTTTAAGTAGAGTTTTAAAAAAGCTCATTACATGGTTTATTAGCATGTAATTAATTAATTGATTGAAATGACGTTCTTTACTGGATCCATTTAAAAGCCAAGTTTGAAAATTTAATTGTATTTTTAATGCTTCATTGGTCTGAGGAAGCTGGCGTATTATTGTCAGTGAAAGCGCTTACCAAAATTTGAATAAAGGAGTCTGTTTTAGAAGTTCGCCCCCTTTTTTGTTCTTTATCAGTTTGTGTTTTTGTTCGTGCTTGCGTTATGTGGCGGATCCTGGCAGCCGACAGGCAGCTGACAGTAACTTTCTCCTTGTTTAGCCTGGTGAGTGGGACATCAGTGTGCCTGACTATAGAGTCACCTATGACTAGTGTGTTGGGTACGTTGTTTTGCTTTATGGGCTGTGGTTGAGTGGGCACACTGATTATGTGGGCTGTGTGTCATTTGGGTAGTGTTGGGGTGTGGTGGTTGCTTGCGTTTCAGATTTGGAGGTTTCTGTTGTTTGGGCAGATTTTTGAAAGCCTCCATGAATGTAGGTGTGTGTTTTGTATTACTATGTGTGGGTTTAGGTGGTGTAGGTTTTGATGGACTATGTGTTGAGTGTGGCGTGGTACAGGTGTTTACATTCTCCTCTTGACTGTCTAGTACAGTCTTAGCTGGAGAGAACTTGGCTTTCAGTTTTTCTATATAAGTGCCTCTCTCACAGGTTATAGTGCTGGGTGGTAGGAGGACAGGGTTGTCAGTGTACATGAGGCAATTTCTGCAGTGCCCCAAGATGCCCAGATTCATCAGGTGGACAGGGGAAAATACCAGGAGCTAACCCTTAGACTTGCCTCGACAGGTGCTTATTAATTTAAGTACTAAAAACTGTTTTCCTCCTAACAAGTGAGGAAAGTTGAGTGCTGTAGTAATTTGTAGATTATGTAGTGCTTGCAATGAGTTTTGAACAAGTGCTGAGCACAAGGAAACAGTTTTGAGTACTAAAACTAGAAAACTGGCTAGTTCTAAGAGAAAATTAGAAGAGCAGACTTTCTGGCACCGGAAATAGTTTAACCCTAGTTAAACGGTGCAAAACCGCACAAACACGAGTTTTTAAACAGAAAGATGATAGGGAAAGAAATACCCCAAAATGACAAATAAAACTACAGATTCTGAGCTGAAATTAATCCTCCAGCGACAGATAGGCTGCTCAAAGCTCACCACTCTCACTGATGAACAGAGAAGCTTCCTTCTATCTTAGTAAGGTCTGGGCAACACAGAAACTACAAAATAGCCCATAATTCAGTAAAATCTGAAAAATGGACTCTACTGGTTATAGAAAGGCGGGAAATGAGTAGACAGAGGATTTTTGGGGGGTTTTTGTTTTTTCAAAAATAAAAACAGATACAGTAAAACAAACACTTTTAAAGCAGAAAAATGGTTATTGCACTTGAGTATGTAGGGCTCAACAGTTCAATAGTTGAAAAACACTTAAAATGATCAGTTAAAGTGCAAACAGTATCAGAATTCAAAAAACAGTTCAAGAAAGTTGCAAAGTTAATAAAAAACGCTCAGAATAGTGTGGCTAGCAAAAATAAGCAATAAAAAGCAAAACAGAGGTACTTAATCCACTTAAAGTCTCCACTCAAATGTTGACCATGCAGTTCATTATTGTACGTTATGCCTTACCTGTATACAAGTTCTTAACCTCATCATTGTTAAAAGGAAGGCCATTATCAGACTTTTATAGTTTATGGCATTTAAACCACTGCAAAGACATTGCTTGTAGCTCGGATCATCACAAGGGATACTGCACCTGTATAGGTTCCACAGCTTGGTTTCTTAAACATTCACCTCTGTTTCATCAACAAGCAATTGCTCCCATGTACTGGTCCATATAAATCTTTGGTAACACACTCCAGACATCTGCGGAGGCACACACTTGTTTTACTGGGTGTTACTCTGGCAGATGGATGTTTCTGTCTCTTTTTTTTTTTTTTTTTCCTTCTCAGTTTGAAATCATTATGTTAAACATTCTTCTAAGGGTTTACACTACCTTCTGATGCTGCATCATGCCTCTCTCCTTTCTCCCTTGTAATACTTGTAAATTTAAATATCCTTCATAGATAACATGGATTTCCTGTTCTTTATAATACATGGAAAATGATTCCTGCCATGTGGTTATTTCCATTTGATGTTGCTTCAAAAGAAATCCTTATGGGGAGAGGCACTACCAAGTCAATACACAGGTTTTACTTTATAAGCAGTACACATATTTTAGAATATGCTCTCTGCTGCTTTGGCTGTGGGCTTAACTTTCTGTACATCACGTATACATTTTTAAACGGTACAAAAAGTATCAACATTTTCACTTCTAAGTTTATTACCTTTTCTCTTAATTCTGGTCCTGAATTACTTTTATTCTCACTGAATATGTATCTTTCACTCTGTGATTATGTAGCTATGCCAGGAGAAGTAGGGCAGTGGATGACCAACATATGCTGGCACAGCTAGCTGGAATTTAGTAAAGAACTATGTGTTACTTGAATATCATACTGATTTGTACAGGTGCTTGTGTTGAAAATGTGTTTGTAAAGTTGCTTGTATCAAAATATTGTATCTTACAGTTCTCAGTGCAGCCAGAGACAAAAAGTCTGTACTAGAAAGTTTCCTGTATTGTCACTGGGGTGAACCAACTGCTACTCCAGAAGGGTGGAGGTTTGAAATTGTTTTATGACTTCTATGAGCTGCAGCAGATCTTAGCAAGGGTGTGTGTGTGTGTGTGTGTGTGTGTGTGTGTGTGTGTTATTAACACACAGGTGCTAAATCCTGGCAGTTTTTAGCAATAGGGGGGGTTGCATGGGAAGTAGAGGTCAGACCAGATGTATGTGATGTCATTCTGTAATCCATCACTAAAAATAATGTTTAATACTAGGTGAGACTGAAGTCTCAGAGCACTCTGCTTTTGTAACCTGACAAAGAAGGATCTCTCACCTACTTCATCTTGCCTTTCTCTAGTAAGTAAACCAGGCAATAATAATTCTTTAGATCAGTCAGGAAAATATAGAGAGATTAGTTAAGTATTGCTTTTTCTGTAACAGTGTGAATCTGTCCACCTATGTTATTTTTGTTATTTTTAATATTTGTTGTGACTGAAACTCCAGTGTTTATTGTAAATAGATATTTAGTATTTTCATGTTTTTTCTGATTTATTATTAAATATATTTAAACCTTTCATTGTGCCTGGTGGTCTAGAGAATATTTTAATATCTGAGAGTACTTGTATATATCTGGTGACAGCTCTGACCACTCCTTAAAGCCTTATAGCATTGGCCAAACACTATCATTTGTATTAATATTAATTTCACTCAGTATAATTGGGTACCCTTGTAAGAGCCTTAGAGTAGCTGGCTTTGGGGTGTCTGCTGGCAGTGTAACTACCTTATAGTATGGGCAGAAGGGGGCATAACTATAGGTATAGGTTTGTGTCTCTGTCAAACTTACCTCTGTATAGCCTGTCATTGCCTGATATTTACATGCTTTTACAAAATGGTTTAAACTTTGCACACTCTTCTTCTTTACCTGTCAAAAAATGTCCTCCACAATAACTACAAAAAGGCCTGTTACTCTCCCTCTTGTCAGCTGCATTTATATGCATAGCTGTTAATTCACTGTATTTTTTTATCTGCATCCACATTTACCTCTTTTGCATTGCCTGCTGTGTTAATGCCTTTTTTAAAACCTTGTTTTCTTAAGCTGTATCTCTGACAGTTTTTGTAAACTTGCAAAAGGATTTTCTCTTCTGTCAGGCACATTGAATTACTTCCTCCTCAGTTCCTGGGCTGTATGCCAAAGTTATTTGCATTTTATTTTTTAGTGCATGTCTGTGAATTTGCAGTTCCTTGCTATGATCTTTAACTTGCATTGTGTAAGTGGGGTGTCTTTTTCCTCATGAACAGTGCACTAATCTGGATTTTGCCTTGGTTCAAAATGGCTGCCTAACTTCCTTTCAGTTTTCACACCCATCATAAAAGCCTGAGGCTTCAAGTATCTATTAAACCTCATCCCTTGCCATAGGTAACAGCACAGTTTTCAAACTTTCATTTTTGATTACACTGAGAGCAGGGGCTTTCATCAATTCCTCATTGACACCTTGTTGTACACCTCATGGTTGCATCCAAATATTAGCAGGCTGGGTATGTCTAAAGATATTTTCTTTTAACTGTTCTTTCTTTAATCTGAGACTAGCTACCTTTATCTTTGCATTAAGGACTGTCCAAGTGTGTTGGCTACAAATATGCTGTTTGAGCCTTCCCTTACATACTGCTTAATTTTAACTAAAAGATTACTGAACTGAAATTGTACCTGTAGTTTTACAACTGCAAACTTCTTGTCAACAAATAGTATCACCTTTAAAATAACAAAACAGACTTTATACACATATGATGCTTTTTAAAACATTTTATGCATCCAATACTCATTGCTAGTTTAATGTTATCATGTGTAGAACAGTAGTTTATAACTCCTGACAAGCTGGAACAATACTCCTTTATTGCGCACAGAAGTATCACACAGTAAACCTGTGGCAGGGTCGCCACTTTAAAATACAGGCTTTCTAAATATAACATAATGTACTTGTCATCACAGATGATTGAGAAACTTGCTGTTTGGAGATGCTGCCACAGATATGTGTGACGAACCATACTGTGTGAAAAGCCAAAATGTACACATTGGAATCTTTCATTTTTTTTAACTGGCTCCCCACCTAAGCACCATGTTCAATCATAGTCTCACATCAGGGTTTGTGCCCACTGAATGGCGCACAGCAACAGTTATCCCACTCCACAAAGGGGGAGCCACCATTGATCCTGGGAACTATCGCCCTATTAGCCTGATGAGCCTGGTCTGTAAGGCCAACAAATGTATCATCATGGAACTCATAAACAAAGACATTGGTAACCTCCAAACTCTGGACCCCACCCAATTCGGGTTTGTGAAAGGTAGATCATGCCTCCTGAACCTGATCGACTTCTTTGGGGCAGTCACCAAAGATGTAGATGAGGGTAAGGTTGTTCACACCGCCTATCTTGACCTCGCCAAGGCTTTCAACGCCATCCCCCAATCTGGAATTATAGCTAAACTCACTAAACTAGGTATAAATCCCTACATCACAAGATGGGTTGCCAATTGGCTCACTGACAGAACCCACACTGTAAAAGTTGCAAACTCCAAATCTGACATCAAAGCAGTGACAAGTGGAGTACCACAGGCTTCAGTCCTGGGACCTCTCCTGTTTATCTACTTCTCTGAAGTACAGGCTAACACAGAAGGCCTTTGGATAATGAAGTTCGCATATGACTGCAAACTAGGAGCCATAGTTGAGTCCCCAAATGAAGTGGACATCCTACAGAAGGGCCTCACTGAGACAGATGCCTGGTGTCAGAGCCGTGGCCTCAAGCTCAATGCCAAAAAGTGCATTGTCATCCCCTTTGGTAAAAACTCTGTACCCATGAACTACCACATAGGTGGCAGTCTACTTAATGCCGAATGTGTGATAAGAGACCTGTGGATCCAGGTGGACAGTAGTCTCTCCTTTGATAATCACATCGCCACAGTAGTCAGGAAATCCTTCTATGTGGCACACCTCATCACAAAAGGGTTCTCATCTAGGAAAAAAAAGAGGTCACTGTTCCCCTCTACTCAACACTCATTAGACTCATTATAGAGTATAATGCCCCTTTTGGAATGTACCTCACAAGACATCTGCAGCAGCTGGAAAGGCCACAGAAGTACCTCAAAAAGAGGATTACTGGCCTCAAACAGATGCCCTACATTGACAGTCTCAAAAAACTCCAGCTTTACTCCGTAGCATTTTGCCTACTCCAAGGTATCTGCCTAACATATAAAGCTATGTCAAACCCAGAGCTGTTGGACATGCTACATCTAAAGAAATCCCAATCCCTCCAAGTTGCACGCTCTAGGGACCTAAACCTTGTCACCACAATAAACAGGACATGCTGGAGGGATAGATTCCTGTCCCAGAGACTTCCCATACTCTGGAACAAGCTACCCATCTACGTCAAGCAAAGTTCCTCATTAGTACTCTTCAAGAAAAATCTTGATAAGTGGATGGGAAATAGGAAATGCACTGCAGGGATCATTTATGTGGCTCTGCTCAACAGGGGCACAGGAAAATAACTTTCTTGGTACAAAACATAGAAAGGAGCAACTAGAACCAGTGGGTCACCATACATATAATGGAGCTTATTCATAACTCACAGGGACTTCATTAAGTGCTTTACTTCCTGAAACTAGCCAACCCAAGCAGCATCTTGCATCTCATACAGCTGACCACTCATATTACTGCAAATCAGACAAATAAGACTGGCCTTTCACAGTGGGAGTAGGCCTTAAACAAGCAGCAGTATTCATGGGTTTGCCTGTGGAGAAAGGGGCAGGCACTGACTGGACCTCCATACCTTTAAGGGCAAGGCATAAGCTGGTTAGCTTTAACAGCATGAAAGAGGGCTTAAAATCAGCTCAGTGAGAGTAAAGGGGCATCAGTATAACCAGAGATACCTCATCCCATTATACTAATAGTCACAAGCATTAGCCACTAGAATGTGTAAGCCCCTTATGATAACTTTGTCTACAAAGAGCAGGATGCTGTGACATACATCATGTGGCCTGGAAATGAGACAAAAACCTGGGTTACGAAAGGATAACGAATACAAGCTTCACGGAGGAAATAAGAATAAAACAAAAAAAAAAAAGTTTTGTGTGGGGGCTGATCCTTCTCCTTGCCATCATGTGAGGACTTTTTTCCCCCATATCCCAGTTTCTATATATGCTATGTTTTATATATCACCTCCAAGGTCACATAAACTCAGACAATAGAACAGGAAAATTGTAATAACAAAACATGAGACAGAGAGAGAGAGAAAGAGAGAAAATGTACCCTTTCCTATTATCCAAGTTGTGCAAGAGAATTTCTGACAAAGCAAGCTCCCACATACTTAAGATGTCAACAGCATGCAAAACTGATATTCTGAGACACACAGTTTAAAATCATATGATAAATGCCCTGTACAAATGCCCTCCCAATGCCTCCCACTGGAGGAGTATCAAGCACAAGTCACTGGGAGAGGCTTCCAGGGTGGACCTTGGACACGTTACAAGAATTATATACTTCAGCTTGTCTGGGAGTGTCTAGGGATCCCAAAGGATAACCTGGAGGCTGCCATTCCACATAGAAAACTGAAGTCTATCCTGCTGAACTTGATATCACTATGACCATCACAAGCATATTTAGCCACAAGTCAACACTTTATCCTGCATGTAAAGGTTATTCACAAATATGGATATCACAGATGGTCATTCAGTTATTAGGAAGCTACATGTGGTGGTGGAGGGGTGACAATATTACTTCAGCATTCAAACAACATCAACATGTCCACACACAAAGCCAAGTCACTGGGACACAAGTTTCACAGCTGTCATAATCTACCTACCAGCATGAGTTATCTAACAAGACTCCAGCCCAACAACCTAGACACCAGGAAGAAAGAACTGAATGAGCAAATGAAGCTCAATGCCAGTCTTATGCCTTTCTATACATATTCCCAATACCCAAAAGGGAATAGTAGGTCTACTTCTTGAACAGAAAGAAGAGTCACTGAAAAAATCTAAATAAGCATTTTCAACAAAAAATAAGTAATATCAATTTGTGTCAGAAACAAAAAACAACATTTCAAAGTTTGTGAAATGGCATAAACTCTTGTAGATCAATTAAAACTTATCACATTGATTTTACTTTACACACAGTGCTAATGCATGCTATACAGCTATAAGTTTTACATACGTTGTGGCATAGTGGCTATTTAATACCTGATAGTTGCATATATAACTACTGTGCATGGTAGTGGAAACATATAACAATATAGATAATGTAGAATGCCTGAAAAGCTGTGGCTAAGAGATTGAAAGAAGTACCGAAATCCCATAACATTAGTAGTGTGTGCCTCTCATGGAGAGGGATTTTGTGGCCAACAATGGAGATGTTTTGGGGAACACTGACCAGAAGAAGCTGTGCAATGCCTGTGGAGCTTACCTCCGTATTTACCAGTCGCGTACCTAAAAACTTCCTGTGGATTTACCTGCAAGTACCAATAGCCTAATTCTGGATATGTGAGACAGCCTAATGAAAGCTGCAATACCCCAAACTGTTAGGAATTTTTTGTATTTCATTAAGTGACTTCAAAACTGGACTAACAAATGCAGAACCTGAAAGTAAGCAAACAGTGTCACTGCCTTTATGTTTCATTGAAGACAAATTTATTTTAGATCTTGTACGCCAAATAAACTACATTTAACTCACGTTACTGTTTACAGTGTGTGTGTGTGTGTGTGTGTGTGCATGTATGTACCCCTCACATAAAATGTAGTTTGTTAATAAACATACCCAGTCATGTTCTGGAATCTAAACCTAATGCAGCATATTTCTCATGTACTTACCTTGCAATACTCATCAATTGGTATTAGTCGCTTCACTGCAACATCTCTGATGTGACTTCTTCTGAAGAGGATTTTACCTACACAGAGGGACAGAAAAAAACACATGAAGATAACTGAGAAATTACTAAAAGCTTCCAGTTTTGCAGGCCATAACTAATCTTGAAGCCAAAGTTTCCAAAATGTTATTTTAACTATAGTTATCCCTGTGCCCACCCCCCAAAAGTGGATTAAGGTTGGTAATCCAACAAATTCTGAGGGAAAAAAGCAGAGATAATCATGTACTGGATCATTGCTACCAGTCTATCAATTATTTTAAATTGTTTTTACAGGGTGTATAACAATTCTATTTTTCACTTTTTAATGATGTTATCCATACACAGAACTGGGGAGACTTGACACGTATAACTTTTATTGCTATAGTGCTGTACAACACAATGATAGTCTATATATCCTTACAAATGTTTACTTATCCTGATCTACAGTTCAGATGTACAGCAGTCAGTCTTCTCAAAATGCAAGGACATGCAAGGCAGAAATGCATTAAATCCATGTTAAGGCACCCAGCTTACCTTCAAGTGTGTGTGTGTGTGTGTGTGTGTGTGTGTGTGTGTGTGTGTGTGTGTGTGTGTGTGTGTGTGTGTGTGTGTGTGTTTCTGAAATTATCTAAACATCATTAAGATCAAAAGTAAAATAACTGGCAGAAAAAAAAATCTATACTGGAAAACACTGACAAAGTTGAAGTTATTAAGAAATAAAAGTTTGATGTACCATTTTTTAGCCATTTTATTTTCTATTGTTCTCATAGTGCAGTATTTTGTTTTGGTTTCTGAAGTAAAGTTGAAGTTATACTAGGGGAGGTTTTATGGCCTTTCCCCACTGTTGTGAGACCTCGGAGTTGGTATATAAACTTAGCATGGGGGTTAGAGTCCAGCCCCCCCCCCCATGGGGGGGTGCAGTGGGTTTTGCCTCCCTGCAAAAACATTGAAACATTTGATATACTATAACCAGATATAAAACCATTGAAAAAAATCTAACAAAATCCAACCACCACAAGCCCCCCTGCATACCTTCTGCTAATTACAATACCACTGCCCTAGTACAAAGTCAAATTTGTCAGTGTTTTGTATTAAATATTATTCGGTTTAGATCTTTTTACTTTTAGTTCTAGACACTTTAGATATTTTACTGGTGATCTTAAGTTGTTTAGATCATTTCAGGTAAACCCAAATATAGATAAACAGACAGCCTTGTGGCGTAAAAGTCCCAACTATGGCCCAGGTGACTAGAGTTCGGTTAGCAGCATGGGTGCTTGATGGTGCTGGTAGAAAGGACAAGCATGCCTATCCTGGGGGAAGGATGTGGAATGACTGTGAGCATCTGCCTTTACAGATTCAGGCTAGCCAGGTCAGTGCGTGGTGGCATCACCATTTTTGGGCATGGGATAGGGTCATCACAGCAGCCACTCTTTATAGAGGTAAAGCCTTACGAAAGAAGCTACTAAATGATGTTTCGACAATGCCAATGTAATTTGAAACTTAGAACCTTCACAAACTAGCTTTAGCAGCTCTCTCCAGCCCTTCTTTACTAATCCAATTTTGTCAATGAAGGGAGCACTGGAGACCCTGTCTTATGGGTTATCTGGTCACACTGGATAAAAAGACGGTGAAGGGGAGGATCATCAGGGATTGCTGTACTGCAAGATGGATGTTCTGTTAATGGTGCAGTTATAGAAAGAAGTTAATAAAAAAGTACAATGGCTATAGTGTTTAATATAAAGTGATACCAACATTCTAATCTACTACAAAGTTAATCAGCACTAGATTGTACATGAAGGGATCAGTAGGATGCTGAAACCAGGTTACTTGTTCCTTACACATTCTACTATGAAATAATAAGTTGCTGAAGGAATACATTGTTACATCCACTAAAAAGTGTCAAGATTTTACAGAGACTGATAGTGCTGCTGACAAAGCTACTCAAAGAGGTTCATGAGTGGGATGAGAGTTTGGGGTGGGATCACACCCCACACAGACCCCATTGTTTCAGACTAGCTTCTCATTCGTACTGGGACATCTCCATAGGCAGTTAGACTTTAATATCTGTAGAAAAAAATGAAAGATGTTGCTTAACTGAAGAAACAAAGAAATTATGGCAAGGTCTTTCCATTCTAGTAAAGGCCTTTATCCGTGTAACTGGAAGAAACATATTGGAGTGACTGGGCCTCTTGAATGTATCGTGAAGAAAAATAGAGGTTAAAGTCACCCACTGTTTCAATCCATGGTGGTTCTCTCTACTTACACATTTCCAGAAGACAACAGTTTATGCCCACCTCACCTACACCACCCATTATCTTTTCCCGGACTGAGGTAATTTCATTCCCTACCTTTCTGCAATTCCCTGCTTCTGATATCTGTTCTCTTCTATAGTTATACAGCTACTAAAACATTAAATAACTACATAAGATCCTGATATACAAGAATATAAAGAATTCTACACTGCTCTTCAGTTTAAAGTAAGAACACATGCAACAAACGAATGACTCACAAGAGGAAAGTGAGTTTAGAAAATGTTGTTGGTACCACTTTAACTCCCTCATTTACCTAGTTACTGAGTCAACAAACATACCCATGACAACAGACATGCTGGCTGGTCTGGTATGACAATGGATACCCGATAGGTACTACTAAAAATATAACTTGATAAGTTTCATTGTTTTTATTGTTTATTTCTGACTTTCTCTCATAGTATTCAAGAAATATTTATCCACTTCTTGTGCTGCCTCAGGGATCTCTCCAGAGACTGTGGCAAGCCTCTTATTTACTTGTGCCTTTGTGCCCACCATCGCATCACCCTGGAACACCTACCACGTTGTGGTATCACACTGACTGGTACCTGAAGCTATGTTCATATGATACAGTACATAATCCTGTCATGGCATCATTTAGGCTGTACACTGACAACCCTCACCATCAAACCTCAGTGCAGTGGTTCGCACTCCCAATGACATTTCCCATCCTACTAAATGATGTAATGTGCTCGTTATCACATGATGTCTGCTGCATCTTTAAATATAACTTCAGTGGGAAATTTGTACCTGTGCCAGATGTTAGTCGGAAATCTGTTGGTATCAAATGCTTCCTAAAGACTAGTGGAACAGCTGCTCTTAACCTAACCAACCCAGAAAAACCTAGGTTAGTTCTTGAATATAGGTCACTTGTGGAACATAAACCTGTCTATGCCCACTGTGATGTCTTCTTGAATCAAAGGGGCTCAAACTAGATTAGTCTCATTGCAGTTTTGGTGCATTTATTATATATTTCTTTCAGTAATTCTTTGACCATCTACTTAGCTCATTTCAAGGTTACAAGGAAGTCACAGCATACCCTGGCCTGAGAGCAAGGCAGAAAAAAAACAAGTCCTATATGAAGCAGGATGCAGTTGACTAGTGCCTCGTGCAGTGGACTGCAGGATGTATACACACACAGAAAAAAATATCAAGAAAAGGTATGCACAATTACATTACTTCTAAAGCATTTCTTTGGGATGCAAAAGGAAACTGTAGCAAATGACAAAAATCTATTCAGACACACAGAAGACATACAGACAGAAGAAAAGGCACCATAGCCAGAAAAACTGACGAGCCAAGACTGGTGTGGAGGAATGGTAACTAATGTACCGCTGTGCTGTCCAGTTTATGTGCTGCAGAAACAAATTAAAGGCGCTTGATTTTTGCTCACTGAAATACAACATGAACAGTTATCAAAATAATTTTGTTGTCATAGAAAGCACTGTGAACTCTTCAGTGTCTGTCTTAAAGTTGTTCTGAGCTATCTCTTCTAGTGGTGGGAGACTAAAGAGTTAATTCATAATAGCTGAAAAAGAATGGATCCTTTAAGTGAACAACAGTAAATCATGACAATCAAGATAAGGCACTCCACACCTGGTTGTGTGCATTGAGGCAAAGTTTGTCCTTGGAAAGAACAAGCAAGTCTTTAGCCTTCTGTATTTATAGCAATTTGAAACTGCAAAACCTGTACTATTTATAGGTTCGACAACTGCTGAGAACACACTTTTTATGCTGCTATAGTTGTATTATGGAAGTAATATAAAGAACTTCCTATCCTGCTTTACTTGTCTTCTATCTCATAAATAAATTACATTGTCATGCCACACTATGAAATCACAATTTGTTTTTTCAAAAAGGAAAGAAAATGTGGTCTGAGTTAATGCACTAAAAGAATGCAGCATGTAAGGTATGTAAACTATATTACAAAATTGCAGGCTTTTCTTTATTCTTTGTAGTGCAACAGAAAGCAGAAATATACACGCACGCACACACACGCATGCACGCACACACACACACGCATGCACACACACACACACACACACACACACACACACACACACACACACACACACATATCTGCTCAAGAGGATTATGCAACTGTCTTGCACTTAAAGAAATTTATCTTTTGCTGACCAGGTTATCCCACTAAGTTAGTGGCCTCTGTTCAGGGGAGATCTAAGCTGGTATTTATACAACTAGGGGGAAATTTGAGGGTATCGGGGAGCTTCCCCTTCACTTTTCGATAGGTGCCATGTGATCTTTTACCTATCAACTCAAGCAGATGGGGCCTCGGTTTAATGTCTCATCCAAAAGATGACACACACAGGAGTGAAGCATCCTCCCTTACAATACACTGCAGTGTCAGTACTCGATCTACCCAGTGTGGGAATAGAAACCACAGCTTTCTGTACCAAAGTTGAGTATACTACCTGTTGTACCACTGAAAGAATGAAGGAAGCTAATTTAGACATATTTCAAGTATAAAGGAAACTAATTTAGATATACCTCAATTAGGTGGTGCAGCGATAGCATTGCTGCCTCACAGCAAGAGGTTCTCCCATTCGATTCTCGGCTGGAGTGCGGGGAGTGCCTTCTGTGTGGAGTCTGCATGTTTTCCCCGTGGTTTGGTGGGCGTTCGAAAGACTTGCGTAAATGGGCGTGCCTTCGTTGAAGGTTGAACGTCGAGCTGGCACCTCGGCATTCGTCAAAATCTACTGCCAATCATTAGTGGACTGGAGTTCCGCTGTGGCGACCCCTAACCGGGAAAAGCCAAAAGACAACAACAGCAACAGTTTATAGAATAGCTGTTACAAACAAATTAGAAAATCAGTTTGACAATATATTATTAAAGTGGTGGAAAAGACTACTAGAAGACATAGATAAAAGACTGGTGTCACTAGATTCATACAGGAGGAATAAAAAAATATGTAAATCAGTGCATTTGAGACAGACAAAATGAATATATTTTATCTCACTTTTGCACAATAAAATTAAAAATTTCTGAATACTTCATATTAAAAACTTAAAAATGTAATGCAAATCATCATTGTACATGTAATATGGGAGAAGAATGAAGTCCTGAGATGACTCGCATTAAAAACTCACTAAAATAAATATTTAATATAACCGGTCAGTGTCCTTTCAGAGACTTAAGTTTCACTATACAGCAAGTTAAGCATGCTCTGTTGGCTATGAAGTCATACACGACATGTCTTGATAACAACAGTAGCAAATAGTTGTTACATGGCATACTAAAACAAAACAAAACAAAACACAGTTTTCTAATGTATTCAAATAAAATCCTCTACATAGGAGGGACAGACCAAGTACTTTTGGCACCATACTCCATCTTGCATGCAATTTTCCATGTATAAACCCCCTCCCCGTGATAGCAAAGGTTTCTGGGCAGCATATACATTTCAATATTGAAAAAAATCCAAAAATGACAAGCTTATTCAAAAATTATCAGGCATTCTTAAAAAAAATGTTAAACTGCATAAATTAATAAAATCAAGCAATAACAAATATATCATTTTGATTAATTTAAATGGTTGCATGTCTTACTGCACAAAATAAAATACTCTAAAAACACATATACCATAATACACAATGCACATTGCATGCCTAGTATATCTATGCCATACAGTATACCAAGAAGCATAAATAAATAAATACATTTTTTATTTTACTTTTGTTTACTGTGTTTGTCCGACTTGGTTTAGTCAAAAAAAAAACATTTTCAACAGAGGCCCAATGAGAATTGCTCTGATGTATTACAATTTTAAACAGACAATTAGTAATATGCATGAAGAAACATTAAGTAATATACATTAAACTGCACGTACATTTGCTAATAAGATTACATTCATATGAAATAAAAGAAATTTTTTCAGTATAAAAGATACTTCTGTATTAGTAGATGTAACACTGAACATTTGAAGAGGGATGAGTTTGTCATATAGATAATAGATCAGGTGATTAACACTTAGAAACACAAAGAAATGGATGTGAGGGAAGGGACTAGGTAAGGACAAATTGTGTTAATATTGTCGTTAAGAGGTGGGCTATAAAGTAAGTTCCGAAATGGGTCACTCCATATACAGACTGTTTTGTCAGATGTCAGAGTGGTGATTGAATTTTATGATCTTTTCAGCCAAGTGTTTCAAACAATGGATTCATTTTTTAACATCTTTACTGAATTATCACTTAAGACATAGGCAAACATACATTTATATAAAAAAAGAAAACCATGTTAACATGTTCAAGAGTTACAAACATTATACATCACATATATTCTTTTACACAATCATCAATCCAACATTACATAAATTGATCAATTCTCACCTTCCCTTAAACCCCACTCCTCCTACAAAACATTATTATGCAAGTACTGTTCCCACAATTTCCATGTTTTCTATGTAATTTGCTTCTATCCTTTTCTAATCATACCAGTTCTGCTTCTCTTACAATATTCACTTCTACAAATACAGATTGTTTAGACCTTGATTTCAGTTTTCTAGTATTTTTTTTTGCAGCCATTAGAATTAAACGTAACAAGGCCTCACTATGTATAGGCAAACTCAGATTTTGTATCACATCTCAAAAAATAATTTCCTTTGTTACACCCAATCGCTCAACCAATATTTCTGACAGGGTACTCTTTCTTCCCCCATTACACTTCTAACATTTGTCATCCACATGAGGAAAAATTCTTTGGTGTCTGCTTGGGGTATAAAATACCTATGCAGACCCTTTCTAGCAAAAATCCTAAATCCTCCAGACTTTGTTGCATATTTGGGAGCCATTCACATGTTTTTCCATAGTTTCCTTGTGAATTGCTTTTCCAATCTCTCTTCTAAATGTTTTCTAACCTCCTCTGATTGATTCCTATAGTTACTGTGCAGTATTTTATATGCCCTACTAATTGTCCCCTTTGTAGCAGCTTCTACTCTAGATTCAACTAAAAGCTCTACCAGAGCAGGTTGTTTACATAGGATTCCCCTATCAACTTCACTTTGTCTAAATTCTGATATCAAATCCCAGACAGGGAAGCCAGGTCTCTAGCCTGCAGTCCAAATGTCTTCTTGGCCTCTTCTGACTCTATAACCTTTCCCTCTCCAGTTATTTGTCCAATTTACTACCTAGTTCTCGTGCCAGAAAGATTATATGGTTTTACAACCTGTTACTTATTATGTTATATATTTTCCATGCATCATTATGTAACATGTATTAGGAACTCTCTTCTATCTTGTATATCACGTGTGGTCAGCTTTATTGCTTGCCTTATATGTTTGCTTATTTTCTTTTATTGTATTCACAAATTGTACTACTTTGTTATTGTCTTAATATCTGCAACCATTGTTTGATTTCTTTAATTCGTTTTAATATGTATTGTGGTGCGTATCTCCCTGGTCCTCCGCTGGAAATGTGCTCAAACCCAGTTGGAATTTCCTGGTAAACAATGTCAAATAATTTGTTCCCAATACCTTGGTTCCTTTGTCACTTTTCTCCAGTAAATTCTAAACCCCCTCTTGCCTATTCTCTGTACCCCTAATTGCTGTCATCCCTATTGGCAGGATCTCCTTTCACCATTCTCATGTTGGCTTAGTTTTTAATATACTTTCTGCTATTTTATGAATATAACATTTTGCATGGCTGCTGTTATTCTACTTAATGATCTGCATCCAAACTCCCAAATATCTCATTGTTTCTTGAATTTCCCCCTGCTTCATCATCATCCTTTTTCACTTTGAATTATAGTTTTCTGCTTGTGTTATATATTTGAGCCTTAAATGTATAGCTCTAAAGAATCACTTAATCAGGTAAATCTAAATCACCTTGTTCTGTTGGAAGGCTCAACCTATCCCACTTAATAATTACTATCCACAGCTTCTCATCTGGTTAATAAAAATATCCCAGATCTGTATATAAAACTACAGGGATTAAGAACATTTTTACTGCTTGTATCTTGTTATCCATATTCATAAGGAAGACCTTCCAGTTTCTCCGTTTTTGTACTATTTTCTGTTTAGTCTCTTCCTACATTTCCTTAGCTGCCAAAACAAAATCCTTTTCAACCCATACTCCTAAATACTTCATTTTATCAAGTCCCCATTAATGTAGGTATTGGTGAACCAATTCATGTGTGGGTACATAGTTTACAGCTATAGCCTTTGTTTTGTCGTCATTAATTTTATATCCCAAAAAGACTTGAAAATGCCTTAGAATGTTCCATAACACAAAGATGTCCTTTTCTGGTTTTATTAATTACAAAATAATATTGTCTGCAAATAAAGCCAACTTTTCTTGATTACCTTTGAATTTCTGAGTCCCTTTTTTCTTTGCCAATGGCTCTAAATACAATACAACTAACAAAGTGGAAAGAGGACAACACTCCCCGTTTCACCTGTTCAAACACAACTTATCAGAGGAACCCTCCCAATTTACATTTTGCCTCCAATCCCTCATATATCCTAATAATTAACCTTATTATTATTATATCAGTGAATGCAAATGCTTCCATTGCCCTAGTCATAAAATCCTACCTTACTCTGTTGAATGCTTTTCTCTGCATCAAGACCCCCCCAACAACTTTGATATTCTGGATCATCGTTTTTTTTTTATTAATATTGTCAAATGCTCGCCTCCCCTCCATAGATTAATTTGCTTTGTTACGGACTTTGTCTGTATTTTGCTTATACAAAGTATGGTACTTGCTGCTTGGTAAGGGAATGTTAGATTTTCTAAATTATGCCATTTGGAATTAAATTATGAAAAAAAATGTCCTGGAACCCTCTACACTGTGATGACCAGAAATACCTTTCCTCCCCCCAGGTAAGTAATGATAAAAATAGTGGGTCTATATCAGAACATCGAAGTATTAAAACTTTGAATGTTCTAATATCGAACACTATTCAGCAAACGCTAAGAATAGTGAAGCTGCAGAACAAGTAATTCTTTCCTCGGGGAAAGAATTTGGTTGGCCGTTTCTGTAGTTTCGCTATTCTTAGCACTGTGGTGGAAAGTTACAGGTTGGATTCAGGTAAGTGTGCGATTGTTTATACGTTAGGGTTGGGGCTGGTTAAGTGAGTTAGGGTTAGGGTGCGGGTTAGGCATGTGTGCGGTAGTGACAGACTTTAGGGTTAGGGCGCGGGTTAGGTGAGTGTGCAATAGTGACTGACCTTAGGGTTAGGGTTAAGGTAAGTGGGTAGATAGTAGTGTATGTTTCGTTTAGTGTAGCGTTAGATGTAGGAATTTAAGTGTATGTGTGTGGTTGCTGTTAGTCTGATGTGCTTTTGTTGTGTGTATGTGTTTCAGAGCAGTGAATTTTTTCCATGGGAAAAAATTTGCTGTTCTGAATGTTCGATATTTTCATGTTTAGATGTTTTGGGGCTGATGAAATAGCGTTCACTATTTTCATCTTTCAATAACGTCATATAAATGCCAAATAGTAGTTGGACAGCAGCAAAGATGCTGGGACCAAAACATACTACAAATCAAGAATAGAGGGACTGACAAGTATGTCATCCTGATGTCTCGTACGACTCTAAATATTAAAATCAACACCATAAAGTATAGTCTTGATCTAATTGTGAATCATCATCATAATCACTTTACTTAGCTTACTGGATAAATCATTCTAATGCTGCCATCACTTAAAACTAATGCAAATATATAATATGTAAATGTGAGAGTTCAATGGTCTATTCCATCTGTCTATACACATAAGTGGCCAGTCCTGTCTACTGCCACCAGCACTCTAAAACTGCCCTTGTTCCAGCTCCATTTCACATCCTCCACACAGCTGCACTGTACTACATATTGCAGTAGAACATTGTGCATTTACATGATAATTTACATTAACAAATTCTTCCAGAACCATGTTGAGTCCGTCAGTCACATTGTTTTCCTCTTCTGCACGTATTACCATTCTACAAAACCAACTTGTTTCTCTCCTAATGTAGGAAATCAGAAAAAAAAAACATGTAGAGTCTCTCTCTCAAACTTCTCCGTGCAGTTCATATCTTCCAGATGTCAAATTACATTACAGTGCTGCTTTTCTTTGGACGTACCTCACTAATCTAATTTCCATCAGAAAGTAAATCCTGCAGAAAAGCATGTGGCACTTTCTAACAAACTGCAGTCAGTAAGAAAGTATTTAGTTTCGTTAGAGCGCATATCCCTGTCTTCTGATTACCCTCACCACCATCTTTTGTCATACCATCTTTTGTCATTGTACAAAGTATGACATCACAGAAGTGATTAGGACGCTTTTCTTTCTACTACACTAAGGCACTTGCCTTGCAGTACTAATCTCATAATGGATGTATCCTACTAAAGTTCCTGCAACACTTTTTGGCATTAAACCCAAAGCAGCACCTCTACATATCTGTTATTTAAGTGGCTGCTCCCATTCCAGTGGACCCCTTAAACCTGCTGTTGTCTGCAAACAGATCTGTTCTCTTTCTAAGCACTGTGATAAGTAACCTATTTCTACAAGCCCCAGGACTGAACATTGCAGTACCTATTTGTCATGGTGTAGTGTCATACTGTGTTACCTACTTGGTTATCACGTCAATGCACAGGTTCAGCAGATTTAATTTAGGCAGTTCTGCCAAATAACAATAAGCATTTATAGCAAAAATCTGTTGACATCACTTGCTCCCATAAAGATTTTTTTATAACTAATTTGACTTAAGACTGCATTTCTGGTTTAATTAGTATATCTGGTTGGTGTCACTGTTTATAGGGATAAATGGCAAGTATCCCTACCTGTCACATGGGAGACCAGGGTTTGATACTTTGACAGGGGTAAGTGTATTTTATCTAAAGGGCCCTGATTTAATCCCAGGTTTTAACATCAAAGCCTTTGGGGCGGCACAATGGTGGAGCAGATAGAGGTATCGCTTCATAGCAAGAATTTCTCTGGTTTGATTCCCAGCTGAGGTGCCCTCTGTGTGGTGTCTGCATGTCCTCCTTGTGTTTGAATTGGTTTCCTCCCACATATCAAAGATATACAGTAGGAAGATTGGACACACTAAATTGACCGTAGGTGCGAGTGTGTGTGGTATGGAAAACAACAGCAACAGAGCTAGCCACCAGCTGGTGTAAACCCTGGCTCTAGATGATAGTTACTGCTGAAGTGACACCCCAACCCCATGTGCAGTTATGGATGGACGGAACATGAAATTCCAATTATAGTCACACATGTTTGGCAAATAAACATAAAAAATACAGTACCTCCTCTTTATGTAAATGCACACATCCTGGAATGACTTGTACAGGATTAAAACAAGCAAGTCACAAATCTGTTAAAGAAATTACAGAAACAAGAAGCAATCATTAGAATCATCCGAAGCATATTTAATGCATGTCCTATGGTCATACTCACATGTGTTTTTATGCCTTTTGAATAACTACTACTGCTCGTATAGCTGACCTATTACTTATTTATCTGGCATTTGTTTACTGGGAAAGTCCAGCTGGGTCATGAGATACTCATTTTCAGTGGAGTCCTTGGGAGAAAACATCAAACTTTACATAACCTATAAAATATCCTTTCTGCTTAAACTGGCAAAGTATTCTAAAAAGATTACAGTTTCTTTCTCTGTAGTTTCTGCAAAAATAAATTACAAAAGTACCATCACATACATAATGCTATTAAAAATTTCAAACTAGGGACACTTTATAGACACAAACTTTACGGATCCAAACACTAAAAGGAAACTAGCTAATACCTACTTGATCCCCTCCTTACTCTATGGTGTTCCCATCTTTACAAATCTACACACAGCACTCAAAACCAACTACACTCCTGTTACTACAAAATTACCAAATTTGCTACAGGCTCATCATACCACATCCACCACTGCAATGTTCTAAAACAAATAAACTGGATAGAAATCCCCCACTGTCTGGATTACCTGCAACTTACAGTTTCACAAGAACTAATATACAGACCTGACAGCTGTCCTGCCTTAAAATCTGTTCTACATACCCCCCATTCCCACCACAAATCTCCGCTCTGCTGACAGACAACTCATAGATGTACACAAACCCAATAAAAGAGTCGGCCAGTGTCTCTACTCCTATACCATAGCTGAGCTATGGAACAATTTACCAACCCATATTACCAGTATAGATAACACCAAAAAGTTTAAGCTTACACTAAAAAACTACCTAATCAATTCATGAATCTCCTTGTGCCCTACAACCAACATCTAACCCACACCTCCCTATTTTTTCTTCTTCTGTCTCCTCACATCTTTCTTCCTATCCTCCTAACCTCCTATTAATTTTAATTTTTCTCCTTTCACTCCCTCATATATTTCCCTCTCTTTCTACATCCCCTTCCCACCAGTTCTTAATATTCACACAATCTCCCTAAAAACTCATTCTTACATTTAAACATCACTTTTACTTCTACCTTTATTCCTGTCACTTACATTATTTTCCTTAAAGATTAGTCTCTCCTCTACAGAACGAGCAAACATTTTTCAGTTTTCCAACTCATTATTTATATTTTGTAAAAATATTTTATTTCTATCTAGTATGTAAATTAACATGTACATTCTCTACCTACTGTACCTCATGCTGTTTAAAATTTATTGTCATATGTTTACTGTTATTGTCAAATTTTATAACTACTTTTGAAGCTTTTCTCCCCAGGTTTCCACCAAAAATGGGTTTGTGACCCAATCTGACTTTCCTGGTTCCCAAATGTCAATAAATAAATAAATCAGGAGCTCTAGGAGCTGAGGAACTTGGAGGCTGCTTTTTTCTTGCTAATACATATATTTTCAGGGCTCTACAGTGCATGTTTTTTATTTCTGAAGTCATATTAATGAATGAGTTTTACTTAATTTTGACTTTGCTTTATAGTTTTACTGAATAATACTCTCAAGGATTCGGTAAACAGTTACTGCCTCATTATGGGCTAATTTACATGTCTCTGAATTGCATTAACTAATAGGAAGGGCTGATCTGCCCTTCCTAGTAGTTAATGCAATTCAGAGACATGTAAATTAGCCCATAATAAGGCAGTAATGGTGTTAGAGCGGTAGCATTGTTGTCTCACAGCAAGAGGTTCTCCTGTTCGATTCTTGGCTGGAGTGCCTTCTGTGTGGAGTCTGCATGTCCTCCCCGCGACAGAGTGGCCTCCGAAAGACATGCGTGAATGGGCGTGCCTTCGCTGAAGGTTGGGCATAGGCTGGCAACTCGGCATCATAAAAATAGACTGCTAATCATTAGAGGACCGGAGTTCCACTGTGGCGACCCCTAACTGGGAAAAGCCGAAAAGACAAAACAACTAGGAAGGGCAGATCAGCACTGCCTGTGATAGTCAGCAATGTTGAAGGCTGCATCTTGAAAGCAAAGGCACTCCTCACTTACCCACATATGCTACACACATTCAAAAACACACACACACATCACACACCATATACCTGTCCCTGTGCTGTCTAAACATTCCCAATGTCTCCCTTTCTTAACCTTGTAAATCACAGAAGATTTCTGTCAGTTAATGATAGAAATAGAACTGCACACATCATATCCACCAGTACATCCAATGCATCACTGGTGTCCATTGTTCTCCTGGTCCCAGTCTAGTGTACTCCCCAACTCATGTATAATTGAACAAGTATTCCCCAGTGTCTAGTGTTCCCTCTGATCCATGTGAAGAGCCATAAAGACACTAGACACTAAAGTATTCCCTGGAGTTTAGTATCACCACATTCCCTGTGCAGCTCAGGCATGAGTTTTATCTTCACTGGCTAATGATAGTGCTGCTCAGGCGCTGGTGCTGTCCCCGGTGGCCAGTGATTCCCACCAACCCAATGCTGCAGGCTCTGCGTGTTTGTCTATGGATATGTGGAGGTATTTCAACCACTCCAATTCAGCTACACCTACACACCCACACCCACTAACAAAACAGTCCCCTTGCTACCATATCACTCTCACAGGCACAATCATCCATTCACAAACACACACACACACACACACACACACACACACACACACACACACACACACAAGTATCCCCTGCTCTTGCACCCACCTCCTAACAATACCTTAACACTAAACTCCCCAGTAACTACCTCAAGTAATAGCGAATGTACTAATCTACATGGTTGCCTTCCCTGAGGTAGTTCTGAGGGAACAGCACATGGCTAATTAGCATATGCATCTCCCCTGAACTGTCTCATTAGCATATGCCTCTCCCTTAGACTGTCTCATTAACATGTAGCACAGCCAAGGGAGCAGCTGGATGCAGTGTGTTGCAGGTCTTCCCACAAAAGCACTGCATTAGAGCAGTCTTTGAAATAAACAAGGTTACAGCAAGGTGTGCACCTCGAAGTAAATTGACTACAGCCCAGTCATACCAAGTTTGATTAGCAGCTAGTGCAACTGTGTGTACCCATCCTAGGGGGGAAGGGTGATGTGTTGGCAGGGAAACTGAGAGTGTAAATCCTAGGGGGAGAAGGGTGGTGTGATGGCAGGGCAACTCTGTACCCATCCTAGGAGGGGAGGGTGATGGGATGGCAGGGCATGCAGAGAAATAAGAGCTTCTTAGCAAACGCCAAGAAGCCAACTGTATGGTAGCACCATATGGAAGTGTGCAGGTGGGGCAGTATGGTCTTTCCTTTGCACATCCCCTAAGGACAGGCAAGCACACATCTAGAAGGAACAGGGTACGCCTTAAAACTAGAAAAAAACACCCTATAGCTGATGGTTGGACAGCACATGCTTTTGGTAAATGCTGTTCCTAGCTTAAATTCAGTAATAGATCCAGTGGTGAAAGGAGTTGCTGGTACACCCAGCTGGGGCACTGGGAAAGCTATCAGGATGACACCGGGGGGCGTGGGAGGGGATATGGCAGAGCAAAATAATTATAAAAACAAATATTTTGAAAACTGTATTTTTTGGGGGGGGGGGGGTGCAGAATGCTGAAAACATAGACCTGGAATGAAAATGTGAATATAATGTATCACAGTGTCAATATGAATACAGACCTGAATTGCTTGAAAATAATCACATTATAGATATTTTAAATGGTGCTTCAAAAATGGAAAACTGTAAATTAAAGAACATAGTCCACTTTTCAGCATTATGTTTCTTAACTATTTATATCTAAATACTACATCTAGTCACTTATGTAGAGAAGATGTTTTCCCAGGGAATTTCATTTAGGGAATGCCATGTTTTAAAGAGGGATGGATATAAGCAACATTATCATCACCAACATGCACATCATTTTATTGGCCCAGGAAGATAAATTATCATAGTGTAATGATATTAGCAATGTCCACAGTGGCATGCATTCATCTTTCTAATGAGCTTTCAGACCTGAATAAAAATAACCCAAGATCATTTATCAAAATATAAGTTTGACCTGCTTAATTACAAAAAAAATAAATAAATAAATATGACCAGTGAGACTATGATGCTAAAGAATACATGAATGGGACATGATGTCTTCATTCAAGACAGATGACATAGTAAAGACGATGATGTAAACCCTGCTCACAGTCCTGAAGCTATGGTTCTGAGTAGCATCATCTCAAATTCCAGAAAGAAACTTGAGTTACTGCTATCAACTCATGACAGGAACAGCCTATAGACCGTCAATTCAAATCCACAAATCGAGTACAGGCGTTGCCACTTCCCTGGCATTTAAAATGAATGCCACTTCATCTCCACACTTCTCCAAAGCAAGATTAAACTGTAAAGCCATGAAAAGTACAAGTACCTATCTTAAAATGACCTGATGACATGTAGCCCATTCCCCCCATCTGGCACTAAAGACCCAACATCTTGCAGTTCCCCAAACACCCAAGGTACATACAGTGTAAGCTCCTCAGACAGTGTTTGAAAAGCAGTTTGGGATTGTCAAGCAAAAAATAGTCACACCAATCACATATAAATAAAGCTAAAAAAATTATTCTTGAGCAGCCAATTCCTCTTTACACCCCCATACTACTGACCACTATCTTACATCCTGCCATATTCACTTTGTTTCTTCATACACCCTGCCCCCCACCCATGCCACATGTATCTCATCACTTTGCAGTAGACCTTGGAATTAAAGTAGATATTGTAATTTATATACAGCTAGGTTGGCCTCAGTGGTGCAGCAGTTAGCATTGCCGCCTCACAGCAAGTGGTTCTCCGGTTTGATCTTCAGCTAGGTGCCTTCTGTGAGGAGTCTGCATGTCCTTCCCTGTGGTCGCGTGGATTTCCTCCTACATCCCAAAAACATGCTGTAGGTGGACTGGACACTCTAAATTGGCCCTAGGCATAAGTGAGTGTTTGCATGTGTGTGCCTTCTCTGGAAGGTTGGGCACCAGGCTGGCAACTTGACACCCTAAAACTCCACTGCAAATCATGAGCGGACAGGTGATCCGCTGTGGTGACCCCTAACCGGGAAAAGTTGAAAGAAGAAGAAGATTGTAATTTATATACAGCTAAGACTTAACTAGTATAATGATGCAATTTATCAATATGCTGACCCCCAGATTTTCCAAAGAGTACCTATAAAATGGCATTCATGCTTCACTTTTCAGAGAAACAATCATTTCACAATTTTAGTAATGAAGCACCCACAAAATGACAGTCACAGACAAAATCATGAAATAGCAAAGAGTTTATAAAAAAAAACCTTTATCATAAGCATATTTAAAACTCTACTCAAAGCATCATGTTGTAAAAGTCTGAATAGTAAAGTAAATTAAACAGATGATGCTCATAAGTTATGCAATTTCAGAAAAACATTTAATTTTAAAACATTAGTCACATATCACTTAGACTACAGATTACAATGCCGTGATATGCACCATCTCTCGATGTGCAAGCTATGGGTTATACTCCTAAACAATGTGAGAAGTCATACCTGAAACAATGAAAACTGAGATCAACATTGAAAAGTACTGTTGATGGGCTTTGAACACCAGGATACGAGTGAAGACATTTATTTATTCATATGTACATATATAAATACAAATGTGTTAAGGAATTGCAAAAGCATGTGGAATTAATAAGTCCTTCCAATACAGTATCACAGAACAAGACAACAACAAACAATTGGGCAGAAAAAGAACAAAAATAAAACAAAATAAAGAGGTGGTACGAAGACACATTCCCTTTTAACTTCTTTCTGAATATACTGTCAACCAACTAAGCAGTAATGTATGTAGTCATATAACCTCAATATGCAAAAACTGAATTTGGTCAAGATATAGATAAACAATCAAAACTGGAAAAGCTATTGATATGAAACGAACAATCACTGAAATCAGCCATTAATCCTATTATCTAATCCTTCTGAAAAAATGGTGACAAACCTACCAAATGCTTTTACCATCTGCAGTATGACATGCAGCAGTTTATCTGTTTCATAACCAAATTCAGATATACTGTAGTATAGTACCACCAGAGATGCACAGTAGCAAATCCAGTCCACTACTTAGCAAACCACTCCTACATGCTTACGATGTTGATAAAACATGCCCATCACATCTCTCAATGTAAAATAATAGCTTCATGTCGAATGGCTCTCTTTCCTGGTTGATGTAAGGCAAGATCGATCTCCCACTACTTAAATTAACAATTTAAGTAACAAAAGGATAAATTATATTGGAGCAAATGTGACAGGAGATGGAATAAAAAGGGAAGGCAGATGTTACTCTCTTCAATTCCTACATTACATGAGATAAAAAGGCGTATTAAAAGAAACAAATACCAGTATACAAAAGGTGAAGTGTGAAGAAGGTATGGCATGACAGTTCATAACAACCTTATCCGCATGTATTTCTGAATATGCAACTTGAAAAGTTTATGTACCTAAACAGATTGCGCCCAGTGCCCTGCCCTCTCATATACTGCCAATGTCTGCCCCAGTGACAAGTTTTGATGTTATACAGGAGTCACTCTACACAACTGTGAGCGACAGTTGTGTTCAAAGACACATCACAGAGACTCTCCCCCTCCAGCTAAGTAACAAATTGTTAAAATGGATAAATTATATTAGTAATAGAGCAACTCTATCTACTTAAATAAGTAAAATAATGTCATTGCATTTCTCAATGTTAAATAACAGCAATATATCACCAGAGTGTTATAGCTCTAATAAATTAAATTAAACAAATAAAGAAACAGTAGGTTTTTATTTAACCACAGTCTTGTAAAAGTAATACCTCACAAAAATCTGGTTTACCAACATGCTTTATATTTAATATGTTCATTCTCAGTTCGTGAGTGCAAATACTGTTTTTTATTAGCACATAATAGTGTTAGCCTGAGTGTGCACTGATTAAATATTTAAAGGTAATGTATTTATCCAGTTCTGAAATACTGTCATTAACTTTCATGTGCAATATGTCATTATATATCTGTCAAAGGCACCATGGCCATAGCACACAAACCTATACATATTTGTTTCGGGAGTACTACAATACATATAACTCCGCAATCACATCAGCTGTCCATTCTTCATTCTGTATTTTGTCCATACTCTCCCACAGTAAGCAAACTACAGTACCACCATGAGAAGTCCAGGACTCCTAACCCAAAATACAACTAACTTCACACTTGAAATAGAACGGATTTTCATCTGGTCAGATGTACACAGGTATTCCACAGAAAAGATCCCAATCATCCTTGGTGTACCATTCACCTTAGAATGACAGAACACAGCATTCAACTCTTGTAAGGAAAATAAATATTGTAGCATAAAAATTGTGAAATGTGATAAATCATCAAAATTATGCCAATAACATCATCTCCCAAGCACCAATTACTCAGAGGCGATCTCTGCTTAACATACACGGCCATGTCAAACCCTGAGCTGTTGGACATGCTCCACTTAAAGAAATCCCAATCCCTCAGAGCCACACGCTCCATGGAACTAAACCTTGTCATCACAATGAACGAAACATGCTGGAGGGATAGGTTGCTGACCCAGAGACTCCCCATACTCTGGAATAGACTACCCATACATATCAAGCAGAGTGCCTCATTGGCCCTCTTCAAAAGGAACCTTGATGACTGGATGGGAGATAGGAAATTCACCCCGGGGATCATGTCAGTCACCCTGCTAGACAGGGGCCTGGAGAAGTAAATATTGTGGGAAGAAATATCCAGGGAATTGTTATGGCTAGGCTTGCATAGGCCCTAGGGCCGATAGCTTAGTACCAACCTATGAACCTATTATCTCAATCGCTCCAATATTGTGCCACTTTGGAGAAAGAACAACATAAAAGATCACATCACAATGATGATGTACTCTTTTCTGAGTGACTAGTTAATGCAGATCACATCACAATGATGTCATGATCTTTTCTGAGTGACTGGTTAATGCAATACAAACACAGTTTTAAAACCCTGACCCAAGAATCAGCACTCATCAAAAAAGACTTAAAACAGCAACAGGCAAACCATAATACCCCAAAAAGTCCACAATTGTGAAGATGCCCACATTTTTAATCATACACATTCCTCTGTTTATGTTCTTCAGCACCTTTTTAGTGAAAACACTCAAGTACAACCTAGAATACAGTATGTGTACTAGCTCAAAAATAACATCTTAAAATAAGCTAGACAAACCACACTACATTCTAATTGCACATCGTTTATCCTATCTCCTGTCATTCCCTTCTCTTCTTCCTACATCATAAATTTAAAACCACCATACAGCTTTGACATACTCATTCTCAGGAAACAAAGTACCTGACTTTACATCTTTTACTCTCGACACACTGCCATATTATGTCCGTCTGTCTACCTACCCAAAATGTCTTCTATTTTGTTTATTCAGTCTAAAAAACACTTACTTCCTATTATGTCAATGATTATTTTGTAAAGAACTAAATTAACTTCTGAACAAAGTTTTAATGGAGGAACTTTTACCCATAAAGACATTTTATATATATATATATATATATATATATATATATATATATATATATACATATATATATATATATATATATATATACATATATATATATATATATATATATATATATATATATATATATATATATATATATATATATATATATATATATATATATATATATATATATATATATATATATATATATGTATATATATATATATATATATATATACATATATATATATATATATATATACATATATATATATATATATATACATACATATATATATATATATACATATATATATATATATATATATACATATATATATATATATATATATATACATATATATACATATATATATATATATATATATATATATATATATATATATATATATATATATACATATACACATATATATATATACATATATATATATATATATACATATATATATATATATATATATATATATACATATATATACATATATATATATATACATATATATATATATATACATATATATACATATATATATATATATATATATATATATATATATATATATATATATACATATATATATATATATATATATATATATATATACATATATATATATATATATATATATATATATATATACATATATATATATATATATATATATACATACATATATATATATATATATATATATATATATACATATATATATATATATATATATATATATATATATATACATACATATATATATATATATATATATATATATATATATATATATATATATATATATATATATATATATATATATATATATATATATATATATATATATATATATATATATACATATATATATATACATATATATATATATATATATATATATATATATATATATATATATATATATATATATATATATATATATATATATATATATATATATATATATATATATATATATATATATATATATATATATATATATATATATATACATATATATATATATATATATATATATATATATATATATTAAGGACATCAAGCGTTTCAGTGACATGGCTTTGGAATGTACATGATTTTTTTTTTACTTTTTACATCTGTGGTTTGTGGTTACATTCAGGCCAATAAAGCCAAACCCCACTATATGTGGGCATGCATGTTTTGGGCTTTTTATTGACCTCATCAGCACAACATAAATAGATATTGTGGCTAAACAGGGTTTTTAAACCCAGCTGATGCCAACTCCAGGTCACTCAAGAAAAAGAACAAACAAAGAAAAAACACACAAAGTCATTGTTTTGAAAAGTTCAGCCATAATGTGTTTTGACGTGAAAACTCATTAGGTTTATTACCAAATTTGATTAAGAAACAACATATAATGTTGGCGAGAAGGGCTGAAAACAAGAGAAGCGCTGTTTTGCAACAACTGGCCTCTTCCCTAAAATACCTGGTCATATCTATGCAAAGTATATAATGACAAAAATCTAAAGCTCTTTACTGATGCCAGACACTAACATATTTGGATCTATATTAAATCAGCTAATGCTTAAAAAAGCAAATGTTGATTTATCAACCCCATGTAAGTGAAAGCTTACAATCCCGAACACTTGGAACAGCGATTTTTTTACCAGGGGGGGAAAAAAAAAAGCTGGTCCACAAAAAAATAAATAAATAAATAAAAACTTCAAAACATTACATAAAGTGGGGAGCTGTGCCCCCCCACACTCCCCCTACTTAAATATGCCAACTCTGAGATTGGACTACAGTGAGGAAAATGGCAAAGTAACAGAGGCAGCCAAGTGATTTCTTTCTCAGCGAAAGAAATCACTTGTATCCCATTTTACTATTTTGCTGTTTCGTGCTTTCAAGTTCAATCCAGATGCATACGAAGGATTGCGTCTTCGATTATATAACAGGAACGGGTATTAACCATGCAGTATGAAAAGGGCACAGAAGTTGTTTACATCTGTTTTTGTACATTAATATGTGACCAGTTTTGATTATTTTGATAATTTAATTTTAATGTTGAGAAGAGCATACCAGACAAGATTTCTAACTTTTTCAATTGTCTAATTAAAAAAAAAAGATTTGTCTCAGCTTTACATATCAAATGCAAACAATATTCATAATTTATATGGGTATAAATTTAGTCGTGGAGCTGTAAAGAGATTTAAAAAATATTTCAAAATAGGCTGTCGAGTTCATCAATAGAACTTAATGAGAGTAATTCCTAGAGGTGATATTTCACCTTGGCAATATTAATGAAAAACTGTGTGACTTTAAAATATAACATGAAGAATTTACTGATTCTGAAATGCAACAGTGCTCATAAATTTAATTTTTGGAGCAGGTTTAAACAAGTATTAGAAATGCACTAGGAAGATATATTACGTTTCAGAAAGAGGCATAGATCATTGTTCTGGCAGAGTTACAACTTCAGAAAGAATAATTGCACTTAAGAGAACTTCTGACATTAAAAGTGCCTGCCTAAAAGTATGACGTAGCACGTGGACTGTTCTACTTTCAAAGCCAACTTTAAGAAAGTCTACTGCTTTTAAATTTTGCCTTTACTTTATTTCTGATTTTGCTACCTTAGTTACTGGTATTATGAAACTATGCAGGCAACTGTTGATTATTATTGTGTTTCCTCCCCCTCCCTTGGACATATTTACTTATGCAACTGCAAGCATATGCATACAAGTTGCAAATGCCAATAAAAAGTTGTGCAGTATATAATAATAGGTTCATAGGTAGGTACTAGGCTATCTGCCCAAAGGCATTTATAAGCCTAGCCGGAATTTGTTGGCTTTTGCCACCCCTTAGATTAGTTCCCTGTGCCTCTGTCCAGCACAGCCACTGAAGTGATCCCCCGGGTAAACTTCCTGTTTCCCATCCACTCGTCAAGGTTTCTCTTGAAGAGTGTTAGTGAGGAGCTCTGCCTAATGTAGATTGGAATCTTGTTCCAGAGCATGGGAAGTCTCTGGGACAGGACTCTATCCCACCAGCACATTCTATTTATTATTGTGGTGAGGTTTAGATCAGTAGAGCATGTGTGGCTCAAGGGGATATGGCTTTCTTTAGGTGGAGCATATCCATCAACTCTGGGTTGGACATGGCCTTGTATGTCAGGCAGAGATCACCTCTGAGTAGGCGGTATGCAACCGAGTACAACTGGAGTTTCTTCAGTCGAGCTGCATAGGGTATCTGTTTGAGGCCAGTGATCCTCTTGGTGAGTTACTTCTGTGGTCTTTTCAGCTGTTGCAGGTGTCTTGTAAGGTACATCCCAAATGGGGCATTGTACTCTATGATGGGTCTGATGAATGATGCATAGAGGAGCATAATGACCTCTTTTGATCTGGATGCAAACCCTTTTGTGATTAGGTGGGCCACATAGAAGTATTTTCTAACCACTTTGGCAATGTGATTATCAAAGGAGAGGTTACCATCTACTTGGGTCCCCAGATCCCTTAATTCATCTTCCGTATTTAGAGGGCTACCACCTATGTGGTAATTTGTGGGCACTTTGTTTTTTTCCAAAGGGGATGACTATGCACGTTTTGGCATTTAGCTTGAGGCCATGGTTTTGACACCAGGTATCTGTCTCAGTGAGACCCTTTTGGAGGATGTCTGTGTCAGCCAGAGAGTCGATTATAGCCACTAGTTTGCAGTAGTCTGTGAACTTGGTCAGCCATAATCCTCCTGTGCTTGCCTGTACCTCTGAGAAGTATATGCCAAACAGGAGGGCTCCTAGGACTGAGCCCTGGGGAATGCCACTTGTAACCGGTTTAGAGTCAGACCTAGCTCCCGCAACTCTTACCATGTGGGTTCTGTCAGTGAGCCAGTTGGCAACCCATCTCATGACGTAGAAGTTTATGTTCAGGCTGATTAGCTTATCTATAATACCAGAATGGGTAATGGTGTTGAAGTCCTTTGCGAGGTCTAGGTAGGCTGTGTGGACCACCTTTCCCTCGTCTATAGCCTTGGTAACTGTCTCAAAGAAGTTCACAGGTTTAGGAGGCATGATCTGCCCTTAAAGCTGAACTGGGTAGGGTCCAGTGTTTGGAGGTTCCCAATGTCTCTGTTAATGAGATCCATGATGATGCACTCCACAGACTTGCAGACCAAGCTATTCAGGCTTATAGGGCAAAAGTTCCCGGGGTCTTGTGGCTCCACCTTTGTGGAGCAGAATAACCACTGCTGTGTGCCACTCTATGGGCACGTAGCCTTTGGAGAGGCTGAGTTTGAACAGTGTGTTTAGGTGAGGGGTTAAGTTCATCTTTGAGCTCATGTAGGATGTAGCCTGGGACACCGTCAGTTCCCATTGATGCTGAGTTTTTGGCTTTGGAGAGGGCTGTTTTAACCTGAGGGTCTGTGATTTCAGGGGCACTACATTCTTCTGGTATGGTTATGGGCCCTTTTGGAGGTGAGAGGGGGTGAAGTTTGCATTGAACCGGTCTGCCAGGATGTTGGCAATATTGGTCGGTTCAGTGTATTTTGTGCCATTCTGCACTAACTCTGAGCAGATCTGGGAATTGCCACTTAGATACTTGACATAGCTAAAGAATGCCTTGTGGTTATCTTTGGAGCCCTTGGCAATTTTTCTTTCGAAGCTAGCCTTGGATGATTTTATGAGGGATCGTAGTTTCTTGCTGATACTGATCAGGGATGTCTTCCCCTCTTGGGATTTTACTCTTTTCTGTACTAGTTTCCTCCTTCTACTGTATAGCTTGTTTATGGCAGGGGTCCACCAGACTGGTTTCCTTTTCTTGGAGGAGTGAATCTTGGTTTTGCTTGGGATAGCACAGTCCATGCATTCTTGAAGGTGCCCGTAGAGTGATTTGTAAAGGATTTTGCAGCTTGGGCAGCATTATCCTTTAGCACGGGGGATTTGAAACTTTCCACCTCAGTCTTAAGTAACATAAAGTTTGCTTTTGAAAAGTTTTTCACGGTAGTTTCTTTGACCGGGGGTGGGGGAAGAATTTGGATATCCAGCGTCATTAATTTATGGTCAGATCTAACCAGCGAGAGGTTGACCTCCGGTGTGGAACACCAGTCGCCCATGTTGGTGATGACCAGTCCAATATGTTGTCACCTCTGGTGGGGGTGTTGACCAGCTGATACAGGACATTTGAGTTTATAAATTCTAGGAAATGTTGGGCAAGGGAGTCAGTACTTGAGTAGTTCTCCCAGTTAATGTTTGGGTAATTTAAAATCACCCAATATTAGGGTGTTTGGTAGGACCTTTATGTTTCCCAGTGTTTCCAGAAATGAGGAATGGGGGTCATGGTAGGTGATCTGTAGCAAGCTACAATTTGAATGGCAGTTCTGACCGTTGTTAGTTACACGTGGATAATCTCTGAAACATCGTGCTGTGCCACTAACCTGGAGGTGTGGGCATCCTTGATGAATATGGATACGCCCTCCGCCTTTTGTATTTTGGTCTGGGTTTTGTGGCCGAAATGTATGGTATGAGTTGTAGCCTGGTAGTGCTGGGGTGCTCTCTGGAGCCTTAAACCAGGTTTCTGTTACTGCACATATATCAATTTTCTCCATACTGAGGAGTGCCTCGAGTGCATGCATTTTGAGGTTTAGAATTCTGGCATTGAGTAGCATTACCCTCAGTTTTTTGTTACTTGTGCTATTTACGGTGGTGGGTTTCTCTTTATAGCCTTGCCTAAAAAGGCACTATGGGGGTGGCAAGAGCCTTGGCCAGCATTCGAAAGCCTAAGGGTGACAGGTGCAAGCCATCTCTAGTGAAGCAGCGTGGCTTGTCGAGCATGTCATCCCAGGCTGATAGACACTGGCTCCCCTTTGAATGACACCTGAAGCTTAGCCAATTGTTAAAATTGATAACTTTTTTCTTCATACTGTGGTATCATTCTTGGTGAGGTCAGAATGCTACTCAGGGTCATACCGGCCTGGGCTACGTGATCAGAGAGTTCTTCCACGTCTCTTTTCATGTAGTCCACAGAGGTACAGCTCAGGTCATTCACACCAATATGGACAATGACAGAGTCATATTTGTACTTGTTCTGGACTGACCTGAGTGCTTGTGTAATGTAGCAGATCCTGGCACCTGACAGGCAGCTAACCGTAACCTTCTCCTTATTCAGCCTAGTGAGTGGGACGTCAGTGTGCCTGACTATAGAGTTACTTATTACTAGTGTGTTGGGTATGATATTTTGCCTTAAGGGCTGTGACTGCATGGCACACTGGTTTTGTGAAGTATGTGTTTCATGGTTTGTAACAATAGATTTCTGCTCTACTTTTGCTGCCATTACTATATTTATTTATTTATTTTTACATTTGTTAACTGAGTTAGTCTGCCTGGGTTGTTAGAAGCCCTTTTTCAGCAGAGACCTGGGGAGAAAAGCTCCCAAAAAAGTTTTAAACAAATAGTAGGAACAAAGACAAGCACAGATCACATTTTAAGTTTACATTTATGATACTGATATATCCACCAATGGAAGAAAATGATTCAAGTGCCATTGTTACATGGAAGACTTATAGAATAAAATGCTCAACACCTTAATATTCACAAAACAGATATTAATTTGAAGAGTATGAACATAAACAGTTCTTATGTGTGGCATAATCATTATAAATAATTAAAGAAATCATAAGATATTTTGCATTACTGTTTAGTACTACATTTTTGAATAGCTTCAGTAATGAAATGGAAAAATTGAATAGAATTCATAAACAATCTGAGAAAAGACCAAATAAGATACAGAGTCTTTACAACCTGCAGTACTATGATAAAAATGAGAATGCTGGAAGGTATTGTCAGTTGTGTGGCAACAGTCGTGAGATAGCAATGAAGAGAAATATGCAGCTATCTAGATAGCACTACTGCTGTTGTGGGGATTTATTTGTTCTTTTAACTTAATAGAATAGATAAAATATGCCCAAACTGAAGATTTCATCAGCCCATACTGGTATGGGCTTTTTTTCTTAAAAAAGTATGAAAGACTTAGCTTTTATCAAGGGATTGAATGCTTAAACTCATCATGTTAGCTAACTAAATATGTTAGCTTATATGCTGGACAAAAGGAAACTTTAAAGTTATTTTCTTGGCTTACCATGGGCCTCCCTGGAGCTGTGGACTTTGGACAACTGCCTCAACCTTCCATATTATAATCTACCACTGTCAAAGAGGTATGTCATGTTAAGGCTTACCATGGGCCTTTCTCTGGAGCTGTGGGCCTGGGTGACTGCCTCAAATCTCCATATTATAATCTACTACTGTCAAAGAGGTATGTCATGTTAAGGCTTACCATGGGCCTCCCTGGAGCTGTAGGCCCTAGGTGACTATCTCAGTCCTCCATATTATAATCTACCACTGTCAAAGAGGTATGTCATGTTAAGAAGCAGTATAACGAAGAGGTTCACCGCAGCAGAAACAGATGGAGGAATAGGAGGGGCAACCTTGAATAAGAACCCCTCTGACATTATGGAGGGTGCTACATTTGGCATATGTAACTAAAATGAATACAATAAACATGAATACTTACTGCCAGCTGCAGAAAACTAAACCATATGATAGACGCACAAGATTATGATAGATGTTAAAAATGCCCAAACTTTGAAGATGTATATGCATTTTACTTTGAAATGTGAAGAATCTTCCCATTTTTGAAATACATTGACATACATTACAACAGACATTACTAATGGATGAACATTCGTAACAGACATTTGAATAGTTTTCAGCCTTTACACCACCTGAGTACCTAGCTGCCATTTTCAGCAAATGTCTGAAAATCATCTACTTAGAAGGCTCACTAGTCAACACTTCGGACATTAGTGTACTGGGATCTTTATCCTCTGAATGTTCCAGACAATATTCCTTATAGTTTCATAGTTTAGTACTAGGCTATCTGCCCTGGGGCATTTGTAAGCCTAGCCATAGTGATGTGGCTTTTGCCACCCCATGAAATGGTACAAAAATGTACAGAATAAATTTAGAATACTGTGCCTCTGTCTAGCAGTGACACAATGAAGGTCCCCTTATATAATAGAATTAGTTTACTGTGCCCCTGTCTAGCAGTGACACAGATGTGACCCCTGGGGTAAACTTACGATCTCCCATCCACTCATCAAGATTTCTCTTGAAGAGAGTCAGTGAGGGCTCTGCCTAACATGAACTGGGATCTTGTTCCAAAGCATGGGAAGCCTCTGGGTTATGAATCTATCCCTCCAGCATGTCCTATTCATACTTGTGCCGAGGTTTAAGTCTTTAGCTCTTGTGGTCCTGATGGATTTGGATTTTTTGAGGTGGAGCATGTCCATCAGATCCTGATTGGACATGGCCTTGTACTTCAGGCAGAGATCACCTCTGAGCAGGCGGTATGCTACTGAATAGAGCTGAAGTTTCTTAATGTTCCTTATATATAATAATGACACACACATACATTATATATATATATATATATATATATATATATATATATATATTTATACACACACACAATAATGTTCCTTGACAATGATCTTCTCTCTCCCGCCCAACATGGATTCAGACCAGCACACAGCACTATTACTACTCTACTATCCTTTACTGACACTGTCAACAAAGCTCGTGACTCAGGAAACTTTGTCTCTTCTCTGTTCTTAGATCTATCCAAAGCCTTTGATACCGTCTCCCACCCCTAACTGTTATCCCAGCTGTGTCTTCAGGGCTTGACCAAAACATCCTTACAATGGTTCACTGACTATCTCTCCAACAGATATCAATCTGTCAAATGGAACTCTAACTTCTCTCCTTACTTACCTGTTAGCACTGGGGTATCCCAAGACTCAATACTAGGTCCACTTCTCTTCAACATTTTTATTAACCATCTTAATACTGCCACCAAACAAGCCACCCTAACTCAATATGCTGATGACTCTACACTAATCTGCTCTGCTAGGACTCTCTCTCATCTACAGAGTTTAATGCAAGAAACATTCAATTCCATTGAGTCTTGGCTCACCAATAACCATTTCCTACTTAACCCAAAATAAAACTACACTTCTACTATTTTTACCAAAACACTTTTCTCCAGATGCCTCTAACTTTGCTATTACCTCTCGGAACAATACTGTGATTATGTGGTGTCATATAGAAAACCGTTGGGTGTAACTATTGACAACAATCTTGAGTTTAACCTACATATCAGCAGCATAATAAAAAAAAACAAATCAAAAATTGGGCATGACATATAGGGCTAAGAAATTCATCTCCAACTTCACAAGAGTAACCCTTGCCACCACCTATCGCTTACCCTCCCTTCTATAGGCTTCACCTACCCTAACCAATCTTCACTCTTCGCTCAAAGCAAAAATTAGTCAATGTTATAATAAAGTAGCTAAATTTGTCACAGGGCAGGCCCACTACTCTCACCATCACTCTGCTCTCAAGTCCCTAAATTGGCTCAAACTACTCCACCTTCTCACCTTTAATCAACTAACATTAACTCATAAATTACTGTACAACTCCTCATTTTCACAAACTACATCATCATGACTACACTATATTCCATCTCATGACCTATGCTCCTGGCACAGGTATCTACTATCGATTTACAAACCTCAAAGATCTAACAGGGTTTGCCTGTACTCTCAGTGCATTGCCAAATCATGGAATAGCATTCCAGAAGTAATCAGACTTACACCCCACTACTGTTCCTTCAATTCTAGGCTGAAAGAACATCTAACCAATAACTGGATCTGCCACTGCTCCTCGCCATCTTGTACTCTTCTAGTCCCTTCTTCCCCACTCGTAACAGACTTTCTCTTGATGTATCTTACTTCTCTTCCTCACCTCAGCTCACTTTAATTGCTTAACATTCTAGTGTACTTTCTTTATATTCTTAAACTAACCTTTCTCTGTCCCAGAATTTGATTGAAATTTATCATCTAGTTCTCCTGCCAGAAAAAAACATATGCCTTTTACAACATGCACATTAGGAACTCTCTTCCTACCTCATATATGGTCAACTCTTGTTTATGGTACTCATGTATGGTCAACTTTATTGCTTGCCTTTATATTTTGCTTATTTTGTATTTCACCTATTGTACTACTTTATTGTCTCAGTATTTGTAACCACTGTTCAATTTAATTCTCTTTATGTGTACTGTGGAGCTATTCACCCCAGGCCTCCACTAAAAATGGGTTCATACCCAGTCTGACTTTTCTGGTAAACAACTGTCAAATAAATAAACAATAAACCCAGATCTTTTTATTAAATCCTTGTAGAAAGTACAGTTTTGTACCTACCATAAATGTAGATGTCCGAACTGGATAGCATCTGCAGTCATAACAAGTGGGTTGTCCTGTCGTCAGGCAGCCCTGCAGTCGGCCGGATTCCAAAGTCCGGGTCCGGCTTCGGCTGATGTCGCACTCCACCCGACGTCATCTCTGTTGGTCTTCGGGTATAAAAGCATCAGCCGACGCCATTTTCCTCAGTGTTTCTTGCCCCAGATGCCAGTAGCCCTGTTGCAGGCTAAAATTTGGATAGATGCCAATGTTTCCAAATAGATAGAGGTAAACACAGCAATAAGCATATATATACATATATACAAACAGATACACCATAAAAGACTCCCCAACAGCTAGCTATTAGGAGGGTAAACACCCTAGGAGTACCACAGAGGGAAGGAGGGAGGGTAATCCTGACTGCAGATGCTATCCAGTTCGGACATCTACATTTATGGTAGGTACAAAACTGTACTATGTCCTTCATGGATGCATCTGCAGTCATAACAAGTGGGTAGAATACCATAGCCAACTAGGGAGGAGGATAAAAGTAGATTATGGTGTGTTTAGGATCCCTTGCAGTACAGCAGTGGCAAACCCTGCTCGGGATCTGGAATATAGAGGCAAATTATAATGCTTGGCAAATGTATGCACGGAGGTCCAAGTAGCCGCCTCAATAATGTCTTTGGTTGCCACTCCTCGTAAGAAGGCTGTGGTAGTGGCTGTTGCCCTTGTAGAATGAGGTCTTATGTTCTGTGGAATTGGTTTTCCATGGAAGGAGTAACAGTATCGTATGCAATTTCCTATCCATTTGGAGATTGTCTGTTTGGAAATAGCTTTTCCTTCCCTTCCTGTTGCATAGGCTACAAAAGTTGGTCAGTCTTTCTGCTATTTTTGTTCTGTCCAAGTAGTAGCGTAGCTGTCTATGTACATCCAAGGTATGCAGTATTCTTTCCCCTCTGTTTTGTGGGTTGGGAAAGAAGGTAGGTAGGTGGATTGCCTGGTTTAAAGACACTCTGGATACCACCTTGGGCATAAATGTAGGATTAGTCCTCATGGACACTCTATCTTGGTGGAAGATTAGGAAGGGTTGCACTGCCATTAAGGCCTGTAGTTCTGAAACCCTCCTTGCTGAAGTAATTGCCAGTAGGAAAGCAGTTTTCCATGACAGGTGTTGTAGATCTGCTGTTGCTGCTGGTTCAAAGGGTGATAGTGTCAACTTTTCTAGCACAAAGTTTAAATCCCAAGCTGGTAATGGTGGTTTCCTTGGAGGTTTTACATTCTTGATCCCTCTGAGGAACTGCCTGAGCAAAGGATGCGAAAAAACAGGTGGATCAAAGCTGTATTCTGCTGAAATAGCTGATGCATGTATCTTGATGGAGGAGTAGGACAGGCCTGAATGAAGAAGTTCGGCCAGATACTCCAGAATGTTAGGCATATCTATGTTTGACACATCTTTTCCTCTTTCCGTACTCCAAATGACAAACCTTTTCCATTTTCCAGCATAGTTCCTTCTTGTTGAAGGTCTGCGTGCTTCAAGAATAATGTCTTTAACTCTTTGGGAAAGTTCTGGATTAGCTGCTGCTATGTGATGTTCCATGCAGTCAGTTGCAGCGTTTTTAGGTTTGGATGTATGATGCTGTAGTTGTTCTGAGTTAACATCAAAGGCATCAGGCGTATTGGCCACATATTGTTCGAGACATGCTCTTCAGTAGTGGGTACCAGTGTTGTCTTGGCCAGTTTGGAGCTATCAGGATTACCCTTGGACGTTCTTCCTTGATTTTTAGTAGAACCTTGTGTATCAAAGGAAGAGGTGGGAATGCATATGCTGTTAGGCCTTTCCAGTTGAAGGAGAGAGTCCACTTTCCATGCTAGTGGGTGGAATGTCCTTGTGCAGAATTTTTTGAGCTGGTGATTGAGAGGTGATGCGAACAGGTCTATCTGTGGCATTCCCCATTTCTTGAGATGGTCTTGAAGATGTCCGGGTGCAGCTTCCATTCGTGGGCATCCAGTGGTTCTGCTTAATATGTCTGCTAGAGTATTGTCTTTCCCGGTACAAATATTGCCTGTAACTGAATGTTGTAGCTGAGTGCCAGGGTCCACAGCTCCAAGGTCATTCTGCATAGGGGTATGAATGAGTGCCTCCCTGTTTGTTGATGTACCACATGACTGTGGTGTTGTCTGTCCTTATCATCAATTGGCCCTCTTTGAGAAATGGTTTGAACTTTTGGATTGCCAGTTTTACTGCCAGCATTTCTTTTAGATTGATGTGCAGGTGAAGTTGATCCTGTGTCCACAATCCTTGCACGCATTTGTCCAGCATGTGGGCCCCCCCATCCTAGGTCTGAAGCGTCTGTTGTGATGGTCTGGCTTGGTTGACATCTGCGAAAGGGTAGGCCTGGGTTTGACTGGCATGCCTGAGCCCACCATAGGAACTCCTGTTTTAAGCATGGAATTAGTGGGATTTCTGTTTCTAGACTGTGTCTGTGTTGGGACCATAAATTCTTTAGGTACCACTGTAGTTTCCTCATATGTAGTCTGGCAAATGGGACCAAGATTATGCATGATGCCATGAAGCCCAAGGCCTGCAGAACTTTTCTTGCTGTTAACTTGTTCAGTTTTGTTAGTGCCAAGAAGTAAAGAGGAAGTTCTTTTTGTTTTCTGTAGTCAGGAATGCCATCTGTTGTACTGTGTCCAATTCCGCCCAAGAATGTCCTTGTTTGGGATGGTATCAGCCTTGACTTTTGTAAATTGACTGTGTATCCCAGTCCTTGTAGCAAGTAAATGACCCTTTGTAAATCTGTTGTCAGCTTGCTTTTGTTGTCCCCTTGTAGCAGGCAGTCGTCCAGGTATGGGTAAATTTGAATTCCCTCTAGTCTGCAATGGGCGATTACTGATGCCAGGCATTTTGTGAATACTCTGGGCGCAGTAGATAAGCCAAAGGGCAATGCTGAGAATTGATAGTGCTCTGATCCTGCAAGAAATCTGAGGTATCTTCTGCAGATTGGTCGAATTGGGGCGTGCAGGTATGCCTCCTTGAGATCTAGAGTTACCAGCCAAGACTCCTTGCCCAGCATGGGAAGAAGTTGCTGTAGGGTCAGCATTTTGAATTTTGGGACAATGATGTATGTATTTAAGGTGGACAGGTCGAGAATTGGTCTCCAACTTTTATCCTTTCTTGGAACTAGGAATAGTCTGGAGTAGAACCCCTTTCCTTGTTCTGCTGTTGGCACTCTTTCCACAGCTCTCATGTTTGCTAACTCCATTATCTGGCGTAGAGCCTCTGTTTTATGATTTGGAGGTAGATTTGGCATTCCTCTTTTGACTGGTAAAGTGTGGAAGTGAAACCGGTAACCTTGATCTATGGTTTATAAAATCCACTTGTCTTTTGTTATGTAGTGCCAGTTCTTTGAAAATAAGGTTAACTTTCCGCCTAGAGGAGCTGCTATTTGTTCCCTGGTAGGCGGATTTAGGATTAAGTCACTGTGGTTGTGCTGATGTAGTGGCAGTGGCTGTGTCTGTGCCTCTGTTGTTACCTTGCCACTGTCGTCCTCTGTAGGCACCTCCTCTGGATTGGTTTCTGCCTCTGGAGCGTCTATTCCTGCCCCTTTGAAATTTTGTGGAGTCAGGAAAGGACCAATTTTTGGCAGGCCAGTTCCTGCTAAACCTTGGGGGTTGAACCTGCAAGAAATCTTTAACAGTTTGAACAGATTTTGCCTTTTCTTCCATTTTCTTCATAACCTGCTGTGCAGGTGTACCAAACAAACTTGTCTTGTCCATAGGAGCATCTAGCAACTTAGCTTTAACATGATCCGGTAAAGCTTGTTCCTTTAGCCATGCATGCCTTCTTATCACTGTGCCTGTCATGGCTGATCTAAATGAAGCCTCCAGTGCATCATAGCCACATTTTAAGGAATGGTTGCTAACCTGTTGTATGTTATTTACCATCTCTAATACATATTTCTTATCAAGAGATTCATCAGTGGTTAGTTTTTTAGTTAACTGATCAAGCATAAACTCTTGGTATTGTATCATGTGAAACTGACAGTTTAAAGCTCTAGCTGAGAGAGTAGCTGAAGTGTAGACCTTTTTACCCCATCTGTCTAGTGACCTTGCTTCCCTTTCAGAAGGAATAGGGTTTTTAGCTGTGGTCGCGGCTACTGCCTTGGGACCCTGGGATATAGTTTCTGGGTCTGCAAGTGGGGCCTTGTAAAGGTGGTGATGAGTATCTGGCACCCTGTAAAATCTGTCTGGTTTGGCAGGGGCTGGGGGTAAAGAATCTGGAGCAGAACAAACATCATTGAAAGCATCATCCACCACAGAGAGAACAGGAGGTATAGCTAAGGGCCTGTGCTGTGGGAGGTGCAGAAAAGTCCTAAGTCTTTTTCTGGAGTCTGAAAAATCCTGTTGCTGCCATTGGAACTGTTCTCGCATGGCATGCAAGGTTTCCCCAAAGGAGAATTCTTCTGGTGGGGAAGCAGCTGGAATGGATTCTTCAGCATCAGAATCTTCAAAATTGGAGAAGGGAGCCTCAGGCTGGTCAGTTATGTCTGATTCATCAGCAGAATCATCAGAAGACACTGGCTCAGGGGGCTCTGCCCTAGTTCTCTTCTCTGGGGGTTGAGAGGCCCTGTCTGGGTGAGATTGAGATCCTCTAATTAAAGAAATTAAATCTTCTGCCAAAGAAAGCATTTGGGAACTAGAAGAGGGCCTGGATGTGGGGGGTTTAACAGGCACTGTTTTAGTAGTCTTGGCTGCTTTAGCCCTGGCAAAGGCCTTAATGGACATGGCAGCTGGAGGCCTAGCAGCACCACGTGCTGGGGTAGAGACATCCAAGGGGATGGTGTCTGATAAGTCAACCACCGTAGTGGGTAAAATTTCTGAGGTCGATTCAAGAGTTGTAGCAGGGGCCTCAGTTGTAAGAATAGGTTCAGCTGTACTTTGAGCAGTTTTCTCGGTTTCGGCCGAAACCGAGACACTCGCGGTTTGCTTAACCGTGGTTTCGGCCGAAACCGCGGACCGCGAGTGTCGGTCTTTATCTTTGCGTTTTTTGGGGGTAGTCGGAGGATCCGACGGCATAATGTACGCAAAATCAGAACCGAAAAACTGTTCTGCAAACTCTGACCGACGCCTAAGCGTTCGTCGGTTGAAAGAGGCACAGGCCAAACAGGCTGCTACGTCGTGGACTGGGCCTAAACAAGGCAGACAGTAAGAGTGGAAATCTTTATGAGGTATTTGTTTCCCACAGGTTAAACAATTGTTAACTTTTTCTGACATCGGCTGAGGCAAGAAAGAGTCCCCAACGGGGTACTTAGCTTTAGAAGTCTTCGAAGTAGTATTCGGTAGAAGTAATCTCTGGATCCGACCGACCGGCACTTGCGAACAGCTTCTGCTTCAGGCGCCACGCGGCAAGAAAGACTAAGGAAAATGGCGTCGGCTGATGCTTTTATACCCGAAGACCAACAGAGATGACGTCGGGTGGAGTGCGACATCAGCCGAAGCCGGACCCGGACTTTGGAATCCGGCCGACTGCAGGGCTGCCTGACGACAGGACAACCCACTTGTTATGACTGCAGATGCATCCATGAAGGACATATGCTAGGAAACCTCTTTGGTTATATTTCCGGATAAGTCTCTGAAAACCCCAGGCAAGGAGACATCACATAGCTTCTGTATTTCAGTGTAGTCACTACGAGACATGTTCATTTTAAACAAATGTTAATAATTTCTCATCCACAGCATTAACGTCGACTTATTCTGGCCACATGCACTGATTCAAAACATTTATTTTGAGTGACTTCTATGCAGAATGCTGTTATCCCACTGTCTCCTTCTTCAGTGATGACAAACATTTTGTATTCTGATCCTGTTTAAACTTTTACGTAAAATGGCTTTGTTTCACTTTCTATTGTTAATGAAATTCTTAGGCATTAGTAAGAATCCTACTGTTCTGTACATGACCTATCAAAAAATGAGATAGCGACAGACTTATGCTTTGTAATGGGGTACATCTGTATTCCAATAAAGTAAAGTGCATACCAGTCACTGTTAGTACTCTTGTGAATTCTTCATTGTGGTTTTTACTGTCTGTCTGTGCAGTTATCTTCACTTGGCCATTAGACTGCAGATAGTTAGACATACAGATCACATGATGAAGCACTCATTGTTCTCAAAATTTCTTCAAATCTATAATCACATACTGTTGACCAGCATTGTACTTCTATCATATTTGGAATTGTTCCGTATGTTCTCTAGAATTATTATTGTAATAAGCATTACACAGAAAACAGTACTAAACTTCTTGCTCAAAATGCATTGGTATTCTTAACTAGGATAACACATCAGAAGCTCTTTCTTTACATTACACATTTCACAGGTATGACTCATGCATTCTTGGCAACACTTCTTTCCTTTTTCTAATGGTTCTTCAATTTTCAACCAAATCTCCCATCCATTTCCAGGCTAGGTGAGAGCACTATGGCTCATTCCTTCCTTGCCAGG